>NW_019384353.1:791736-817000 GCF_000671375.1 Centruroides sculpturatus | reverse complement strand
AAGTGTTAACAATGGAAGTGTCAACAATGGACGTGTTACGTAACAATGGAATTGTTAAGAGAAAGCGACGTTTTAAGAGAAAGTGCAGTTGGTTTTCGTTTTTGCAGGAAATTGAAGATATTTTTAGACCCATGTAAAAATTCTTTAATTAGTCTGGAAACGGGGGATCCAATTTTTGCATTCTGTGAAAACGGGTAAGGTTGACTATAACGTAATAATCTTAATCTTCGCTATCGTTACTTTTGCCCGAGCAACGCCGGGCTCACCTGCTAGTCTTAAAATAATTGTTTTCTTTCAGACTAAGTATTATTTTAATTCCTTCATTAACTACAATGTATATCCATTTATAAAGCAGTGAATGTTTATTATACTAACATTTTCGGCCTTATTAAAAAAGGCTTTGAAAAGTACCCGTACGGAGAAAAGCATTGAAATGAAACTCATTTTATTCTCGCAACAATATTAATGTTTTATAGGAAATATAAAATAATCTGTCACATTATTTTATATTTCATTTTCAAAAGTCGTAATGCAAACAAACCGTTTTTGCTTGTTTTTATAGATAAATTTTGTTTTATTATTACTATTATTATTAAGAATGTATACACAAGAACTTGTAATAAAGAAATGTAAAGAGAAATAATGACTTTCTCGACATTATTTGCAACAAAATCAATCGATGAAGTGTATTTTCTATCAAAGGCTCCTTCATGAACTAACAAGCCTTCAATATTTCTCGTAAGTTAATACAATGTTTTGTAGTTTCTTTAAAATGTTAATTACAACACAAAATTTTTTTAAAAATTTACATTTTGTAGAGAATGTTTTCTTCGTTTATATTTCAAATGTTTAAATTTTGTTAGCCGTTTTAGTAATGTACTTCAACGAAATATGATTGTCACCTTTTCTAATGCATAATATGATAAACACTGATGCCATTTTCCATCCTTTCCAGTTCTTCTATCGAATAGGGTTGCTGTAATCTCAGTCCCTAATGGAATAGGAAAATTAAGTTGTAGTATTTGAAAAATATGCGCTTTTATTGCATTAGAAACATCATGTAGTGTCTTGGAAGTCTGTTAATTAAATTTGACAGGTGAATTACTTCGCTGCTCAAGGGGCTAGCGGCGCTTTACTGAATACATAAATACAATGCGGGAGTGGTTCATGTGCGATTACTTTAGCTTAGCAATGATAAGGATATGCAAATAATTCGATTTAATATACAATATCAAACGCTGTAAAATAAAACAGAGCTAACCTAATCATCGTATCATTACTAACTTAAACCTAACTGCCCATTTAATCATTGCAATTTTGTTATGCAGGGATGCCCTTCTGTGTTATGCAGAGAAGCCTCTATTTATCGAATTTGACAGTCCATTCCGGGTACCTATTTCGAATAATTCAGATTACACTGAAAGTTAATAATACGTATTTTTTCATGTGCTATAAGGTTATAATTGACATTGTTTCCCAATTTTCTTTACAGGCTGAGATACAAAATTCAAAAGTCACTTGCAGAGACGTTCGAGTGTCACCGAATTCGAACGACCCGAGCTACTAATGTCGTCTTGTATCAAGTAATGTGCCAATAAAGTTTTATTCCCGGAACTTTTTTAGGTGTGTTGATTTAAATCGACCAGTGAAAACGCAGATGACTTACGAGATGTATTTTGCTATATAATGACGAATGAATTAGCTATTTTACTAATTTTAAAATTAATAATTTAAGCCATTAATTTTAATATTTATATAATAACTTAATCATCCTTAATCTGGACCCAAAGAATAGATCTTGTTACTCACACGTGATAAATACTTTTCGGCGGAATAAAGCGATAAAAAAGTAACCGAAACTACCGAAATGACTTCACGTAATCCCACATATTCTTTAAATAGTAGTATACATTGCATTGGAATAAAACTTTCGTAGAAAAATATATTAAAATAACAATTTAAATTTTACTTATATACAGGGGGTTATAATTAAACTGACCCTACACGAACCCTTCTAGATCCCGTTCTGCTTATCAGAATTTGAGGTGAAACTTTGTATATACATTATAAAGACCCTGATTAAAGATTTCTGCAATAAAACATAGTTAAAAAAATTCGACTATCGGCTGAAAATTTGGCACCTAAAGTAGGCCGAAAACAATTCAGAAACTTTCAACTTTATTCAATCACAGAATGTGTTCAACGTGTGCTCCGTTGACATTAAATACGTATTAAAAAACATTACAGCATGTTCAACGGTAGCACGAAAAACGTCTCCAGAAACTTCAGCAACATGGCGTGTAATGCTGGCTTTCAATTCAGCTAGTGACCTAATCTTTCTTCTATAATATGATTTTTCAGGAATCCCTACAACCAGACATCGGTCGAGTACTTGTTGAATAATATTGTGAACTGGAAGCTCTGTCAACCACAGCAACAGAGACTTCTTTGACAATTTCTTCCTGGCAGCACACGCCTAAGTCTCTAGTCTCTTGAAATTTCATAATCATGTTTCTCGAACCATTCTTCGGCATGGTCCTTTTTGCAATCGTTTTATACGTCAATATTCTCGCAGTACTGCTAAGCTATTGCTACCGTTATGATAAAACAGTTTTACCAGCAATGCTCTCACTTTCATCTATAAAGACATATTTAACAATAACATAAAAGCATACGTAAACACAAAGTTTCATCAAAATCCGATAAGCAGAACAGGCTCTACAGGGGTGTGAATAAGATCAGTTTACTTATAACCACCCTGTATATTGCATTTATAACTCTTTTCTCTTTATGGACATTAATTGCCAAGGCCATCCGACTGTCTTTTAACCATTATTTTTATTCATTTATATAGAAAATTACGTAAAAGCGAATGGTAAAGGAAATATTTCCAGTTTATCAATATATATTCAAAAAGTAAGTAAGCACTATTTAATTAAATATTAGTATAGTAAAACATTTTGTAAATTTTAATATAATGTAATTATATTCAGTAATAAGAAAATGAATAAAGTTCAAGTATTTTCATCTCAAGATGAATCTGAAAGCAATGTCGGACACTCACTTTGTGGGCCTGGCCTATTCCAAGATGAGTAAATCAGTATTAAAAAAAGGCCTTCTTAGTACCCATAAAAATATAATTAAAAAGAAAACGCATTTCACACCCATTTTATTCTGACAACAATAATGATGTATAGGAAATATAAAGTAATTTGTCACATTATTTTATATTACATTTTGAAAAGTCGTAATGTAAACAAACCGTTTTTACTTGTTTTTATAGATAAACTTTGTTTTATTATTGTTATTATTAAGAATGTATACACAAGAACTTGTAATAAAGAAATGTAAAGAGAAATAATGACTTTCTCGACATTATTTGCAACAAAATCAATCGATGAAGTGTATTTTTTATCAAAGGCTCCATGAACTAACAAACCTTCAATATTTCTCGTAAGTTAATACAATTTTTTGTAGTTTCTTTAATATGTTAATTACAACACAAAATTTAAAACATTTTACATTTTGTATAAAATTTATTCTTCGTTTATATTTCAAATGTTTAAATTCTGTTAGCTTAGAATTAATTGTCTTACTAATGCACTTTAACGGAAATATGATTGTCGTTATTTCTTATACAGAATGATAACAAACCTCACTGACATAATAAATGATAACAAACCTCAATGGCCTTTTATATTAAAAATTAATAGGGCAATTACTTAGACCCTTTTGCAATGCATAATATGCNAATAACAACCATTTTTTTCAGAAAATTTTCTATTTATTTATTCATTTTTTGAACAGAAATGCATAAAAATTTTCTTCTAAACAACAGTTATTTTTGAATAACGGCCGTTTCTTTTGTTTTTATGTGTGTTCAGAGGATTGAGTGTAGTGCTATTATATGTATTGTTAATATAGTCTTAAATACTATTTATAGAATACCAGTCTATGTTCTTGGTAACATTACAATTCATGTAATAATTATAATTATGAAAATTTTATCATTAATCAATAAAGGTCGTGTGGTTTATGTCTCATACTTAAATATAAAAATTCTATTTCACTGTCGATTTAATTACACGAAATTGTGAACTATCGAAAATATAGGGAAAATAATCCAAATTGCTTGCGCCAGTTTTTACGAAAATCTTTATAAAATTTTTAAATGGTGTAACAATATTAATTCGATTATTTCCTAATTTAGACATATATACACACACTAACATCCATACATACAAAACTTACCACCGACTTTTTTTTTTGGATTTCTCGACGTTTCAGGTGTCCTAAATCCAAAATGTCAGAATTTGATTATTATTAAAACAATTATGAGAAATTCTTCTCATAATTGTTTTAATAACTTAAATAACTAAATACATTACTATTTAATATTATAATACTGAGTAATACTATACGATAAACGACATATTCAAGAATACATTTTAATGCTTTCGCTTAACTCTTTTCGGGGGATAAGATTTAAATTGAAATCACGTAATTTCCGGTTTAATTCGGAAATTCTTATATTGTTAATCGGGGCAAAACATCCGCAGTTTTCATTTCCTGTTCATGATAGAATCTAAATTCTTGCATAAATTTCATAAATGAAATTTGTGAAGTATCCGTACTAAACTGAAACAGTGAATATTACTATGAAATTTATGCAGTAAATTTGTATTGAATTTTTACTTTAGCATAGGAAAACATAAGCAGAGGGATTCATAAATAATTGTTAATAGCCTCGAGTTGTGCACTTTAAATGGCATCCTTTAGTATTGTGTTCATTATATCACGCATTATCAATTTATTAGCGAGTAATTCCGCTAATAGATCTATATATATATAACATTAATTTTGATAAACGTATGATTGTATTTATGTGTTTGCTTTATAAACGTTTAATAAAATACGCATTTGTGTTTTTAAAATTCTGAAAACTTTTACATATTTCTTTAATATGATTGGGTACTTCCTCTGTGGAATTTCTATAGAATTTTAAGTAGATGAATGTAAATTAGTCAATTTTCTCTATTAATTTTTTATTTCAATCGAATTTTATCGGTACTGAAATGAATTCGCCCGTGATTATGTACATTGTAATGTGTTGTTTTCAATTGTTTTTATGTATGCAAAATAATTTCTTGCTGCTTTTCTTTTCTAATTTATGCAAAGAGTTAGAATATTCTTTAGATTATTTACGCAAGAAACTTTTAATATCTGATAATGACGAAAATAAGAAAATTCTTTTCATATCAAATAAGTACACTCNTTTCAGTCGATCTTACAAAAGTATATCTTTGAAAATAATAATGAACTGTAAGTATTAGTACACGCGTCATAATTTAATTATTATTAAAACAATTATAAGAAGAATTTCTAGAAATGTTGAAAAATATAATGAAAAATACAGTATAACAGTAAATAATACACATCGAAAACTCATAAATATAAAGTAATACCGTAAATACAATGTTTTATGATGGAAATGAAATACAAGAAATTATAGTGCAAAATACAAAAGAGATGTAAGAATGACTGTTTTAATACAGTAGAGCGTCGTTTATCCGAATCAATTGGGGACTGGGATTGTTCGGATAACTTATTTTTCGGATAACCAATTATGTACGAAAAAATATATTAATTTATCCCGTGTTGAAATTTTTCTCCGTTGCGTGTCGCTTCGCGTTGAATTTTCGTCGATGTTAAGCCTAACGAAGACTATTGTATCGTTAAAAATTATTTTTTTATTTTGTACAAACAAAATAAATATATTGAAAAATATAAAAACAATAAAAAATTATACTTCAGAAGTTAATTTAGTATCAAAAACGTAAAATATTTGAGTAGCCGAAGACATAGCCAAAGATTACAGCGCCACAGCACTGGCGAAAATTTAAATTTGTCGACTGGAAGTCCTTGAGATAACCGATGTTTCGGATAACCGACTTTCGGATAAACGACGCTCTACTGTATAACAATCTGCGTTAATGTTTTTTCTTAAGCTCGAAGTCAAAAATCAAAATAATTAAACACATTACTATTTAATATTATAATACTGAGTAATACTATACGATAAACGACATATTCAAGAATACATTTTAATGCTTTCGCTTAACTCCTTTCGGGGGATAAGATTTGAATTGAAATAACGTAATTTCCGGTTTACTTCAGAAGTTCTTATATTGTTAATCGGGGCAAAACATCAGCAGTTTTCATTTCCTGTTCATGATAGAATCTAAATTCTTGCATAAATTTCATAAATGAAATTTGTGAAGTATCCGTACTAAACTGAAACAGTGAATATTACTATGAAATTTATGCAATAAATTCGTACTGAATTTTTAATATGACTGTGTACTTCCTCTGTGGAATTTCTATAGAATTTTAAGTAGATGAATGTAAATTAGTCAATTTTCTCTGTATTAATTTTTTAATGGTAAACGAAGTTCGTTGATAATGATAGGAAAAGGGGTTGAAGATAAGCTCTAATGTAAACAAAGAGTTATTATAGGAAGACATTAAAAATAGTTGCAGAATCCTGTTTAACATTTTAATGGTCTTCCTAAATTGTTCTATTTACTAATTGAGATTTATTGTACAATATTCTTCTAAAATTTAATGTCTAGCAAATAAGTTAATTGATTTATAAAATTTAAAGTCTATTACATTCGCTTCTCATTAAAACTTCTTCTTTGGTAATGTCACATATGCTCAAAATTGCCATCCATTTAGAATTTCCCATTAAAGTATCTGGAATATTTTATGTACACTCGTTCCATCATCATTATATTTTATAATAGAATGCACAGTGGCAAAGAAAGATTATCTATCCTTACAATTTTACGACAAAGAATATGAAATGAAGCAAATACCTTCAGACTTGTAGAATTCTATTCGTCTTAGTAGCATGTATTAAAGAATTGTTCTTTTATCATTCGAAAAATACAGAATTCATTAAGAATGCAAATTTGCGAAGACATTCCCTAAAACGTGATTTAGAAGTAACACTCGAGAAACATACTGAACTTTGGGAAAACGCCGTAAGTATTAATGAAAAATGGAATATGCTTCTCCCTTTAGTATCCTCTCATTTGTTGCATATTATTTGCTTATTAATATGCGTGTCACATATCAGTTATATAAAATACAGTCGAACCTCAAATAATACACATTTGTAAACTACAGCCAGTTTTAGGAACATTTATTGAAATATATTCAAATTAATCCCACATGACAACCGAAAACGGTGAATTTTATATTTATGCCAGAAAATTTTCTTCAGATTCGACTTATTTATATGCATTACTGTATATATTATATAATTATATAAGTTTTTAACAACTGTGATTTTGAATCTAAGCTGTTAAATGAAATAAAATGACTCTTTATACATGACAATATTGCTGTGATATGTGTGAAAATGTGTAATTTAAAAGTCATTGTGTAGTACTTTTGTTACTTATATAATTGTATTTCTTACACGTCTCTCAAATGCGATATTTTTCTATTTATAGATATATTAAACTTATTCCACTTCGAAATTCGTTAGAACACGTATTTGCCTTAAGATAACACCAGCTTCAAACTTCATTTCAGCAGCTAAATTTTGAAGTAAAATTTTTATTGGAAAATATAAATTCTATACTGAACACAGTGTAAATACCAAAATTGATTAGCATTTGTCTATTAGTTGTTTCTTTACAGAGCTTCAAACACTTATTTTTTAATCTTAAATATATTTCTCTGCGTGGTACATTGTAGTTTTCACAATTGACCATTTGTATATTGACCAATTCCGTAATTGAAAGCATTAAATAATAGTTTTTTTAATGATATAATATTAAAAATAAAAGAGTATGAATAAATATTGTCGTACTTATTATTTATTGTAAATGTGTATAAAATTTTAAAATCGAATCTTGTATTTACAATTATATAGAGAACTAGTTTTATAATAAACTATATTAATAAATATATTTATGGTATGTAATTTACAAGTTGTTTTTTAATAAATCTATATTAAACTTAATTATAATGGCACATTTTTTTCAACTTTACTGATATTTATTTTATTACACAACACCAATATGCAATACGTTATTTTGTATTTAAACGCACTTTACCGTTTTAACAAACTTATCACTCATTATTAACAAAAAACTATATTGTAGCAACACATTATAGAATTTAATATTGCTCAATATTTTTCAATTTTCATTTTGGCAAGTGGTAAAATCATTATTTATTTATAAATTGAATCATAAGTAAGCTGTAAGTAAGCGTGACACTAAATATAGTCAGGAATAAGTTACTATCCACATAAAATAAATCCCATGCGGAAAATCTTGGCAAATCATGTAGAGAATGTATTGAAAATCGAAATGCCGTTTTCCTAACAGTTTTATCATCGCATTCGATAGAGATTCTATAAATGGCATTGACTACATTCCTAGCTTCTTTGGTTACATTCGAAGAAGATAAACAAATATCGGTGAATAAAACGAATTGGAAACAACAATGAAAAATAAACAGAAGCACGTTTAATAAATTAAAAACTAAATCGTCAAGAATAAAGCTTATATAAAAAATTATATTACCACTGGACAAAATTGACCAAACAAGTAATATTTTAGAATATATTTTGCCTATTTCATTTGTGACATCAACCAGTTGCCTATATTTCAACATTGTCTCTTCGATTGTCTTTGCGATATTTTCTTTTTTAAGAGTTTCTTTATGTAAAGAAATAAAAGAAATTTCTAATTGTTTGCATATTGTCTCTGTGGAATTTCTATAGAATTTTAAGTAGATGAATGTAAATTAGTCAATTTTCTCTGTATTAATTTTTTAATGGTAAACGAAGTTCGTTGATAATGATAGGAAAAGGGGTTGAAGATAAGCTCTAATGTAAACAAAGAGTTATTATAGGAAGACATTAAAAATAGTTGCAGAATCCTGTTTAACATTTTAATGGTCTTCCTAAATTGTTCTATTTACTAATTGAGATTTATTGTACAATATTCTTCTAAAATTTAATGTCTAGCAAATAAGTTAATTGATTTATAAAATTTAAAGTCTATTACATTCGCTTCTCATTAAAACTTCTTCTTTGGTAATGTCACATATGCTCAAAATTGCCATCCATTTAGAATTTCCCATTAAAGTATCTGGAATATTTTATGTACACTCGTTCCATCATCATTATATTTTATAATAGAATGCACAGTGGCAAAGAAAGATTATCTATCCTTACAATTTTACGACAAAGAATATGAAATGAAGCAAATACCTTCAGACTTGTAGAATTCTATTCGTCTTAGTAGCATGTATTAAAGAATTGTTCTTTTATCATTCGAAAAATACAGAATTCATTAAGAATGCAAATTTGCGAAGACATTCCCTAAAACGTGATTTAGAAGTAACACTCGAGAAACATACTGAACTTTGGGAAAACGCCGTAAGTATTAATGAAAAATGGAATATGCTTCTCCCTTTAGTATCCTCTCATTTGTTGCATATTATTTGCTTATTAATATGCGTGTCACATATCAGTTATATAAAATACAGTCGAACCTCAAATAATACACATTTGTAAACTACAGCCAGTTTTAGGAACATTTATTGAAATATATTCAAATTAATCCCACATGACAACCGAAAACGGTGAATTTTATATTTATGCCAGAAAATTTTCTTCACATTCGACTTATTTATATGCATTACTGTATATATTATATAATTATATAAGTTTTTAACAACTGTGATTTTGAATCTAAGCTGTTAAATGAAATAAAATGACTCTTTATACATGACAATATTGCTGTGATATGTGTGAAAATGTGTAATTTAAAAGTCATTGTGTAGTACTTTTGTTACTTATATAATTGTATTTCTTACACGTCTCTCAAATGCGATATTTTTCTATTTATAGATATATTAAACTTATTCCACTTCGAAATTCGTTAGAACACGTATTTGCCTTAAGATAACACCAGCTTCAAACTTCATTTCAGCAGCTAAATTTTGAAGTAAAATTTTTATTGGAAAATATAAATTCTATACTGAACACAGTGTAAATACCAAAATTGATTAGCATTTGTCTATTAGTTGTTTCTTTACAGAGCTTCAAACACTTATTTTTTAATCTTAAATATATTTCTCTGCGTGGTACATTGTAGTTTTCACAATTGACCATTTGTATATTGACCAATTCCGTAATTGAAAGCATTAAATAATAGCTTTTTTAATGATATAATATTAAAAATAAAAGAGTATGAATAAATATTGTCGTACTTATTATTTATTGTAAATGTGTATAAAATTTTAAAATCGAATCTTGTATTTACAATTATATAGAGAACTAGTTTTATAATAAACTATATTAATAAATATATTTATGGTATGTAATTTACAAGTTGTTTTTTTAATAAATCTATATTAAACTTAATTATAATGGCACATTTTTTCAACTTTACTGATATTTATTTTATTACACAACACCAATATGCAATACGTTATTTTGTATTTAAACGCACTTTACCGTTTTAACAAACTTATCACTCATTATTAACAAAAAACTATATTGTAGCAACACATTATAGAATTTAATATTGCTCAATATTTTTCAATTTTCATTTTGGCAAGTGGTAAAATCATTATTTATTTATAAATTGAATCATAAGTAAGCTGTAAGTAAGCGTGACACTAAATATAGTCAGGAATAAGTTACTATCCACATAAAATAAATCCCATGCGGAAAATCTTGGCAAATCATGTAGAGAATGTATTGAAAATCGAAATGCCGTTTTCCTAACAGTTTTATCATCGCATTCGATAGAGATTCTATAAATGGCATTGACTACATTCCTAGCTTCTTTGGTTACATTCGAAGAAGATAAACAAATATCGGTGAATAAAACGAATTGGAAACAACAATGAAAAATAAACAGAAGCACGTTTAATAAATTAAAAACTAAATCGTCAAGAATAAAGCTTATATAAAAAATTATATTACCACTGGACAAAATTGACCAAACAAGTAATATTTTAGAATATATTTTGCCTATTTCATTTGTGACATCAACCAGTTGCCTATATTTCAACATTGTCTCTTCGATTGTCTTTGCGATATTTTCTTTTTTAAGAGTTTCTTTATGTAAAGAAATAAAAGAAATTTCTAATTGTTTGCATATTGTAGAAAAGAAAAGAAATAAAAAGTTGATGGGAATATAGACAAATATAGAAAAACATAAATACGAAATGTAATGCGAAAGACGAATTTCATTCGCAGAGATTTTACTAGCAAATATTCTCTCTAAATGTTTGAATCTTTCTTCCAATTCTATGAGATTTATGTAGAATATTACACTGTAGGAAATATTAATTATCCAAATAAAACAACATTTAATTAAAAGACAAGTAGAATTTTCGAATTCTTTCAATGGTACGACTCGATTTAGATGTTTTATCTTCGACAAGATCGTCTTTTTCGTTATATGAAAGTGATACAAAGAAATGGTGTGCATGACGAGACTAGATATATAATATAAAAATGTAATCCATCTGATTGCTGAAGATTGTTCTTTTGTAAGCTTGAAAAGACCGACGAAAAAAGAGAAAAGCGGAAATATTTTACTTCCGATTAGTGTTATTATAACATGTAGTGACAGTTTCTTCTCAAATTTTAAACCTAATATGTTCATACATTTTATTAACGGTTTCCAATTATTATTATTAAATGAAATGCTTCTGTGTTGAGTGTTTTGATTCCGTAAACTGGCAATACTAATTGAATTCGTGTTACTCATTATGACTTTCGGATATGGGACTGTGAATCTGAAATTATATAAGAAAAATTTTAAATAGAATCTTATTAAATTTCTTTTGGAGAAAATAATTTATAGAAAATTCAATAGTTTATAACGTTTCTTTCTTCATAAAGAAATCTGTGAAATATTATCAAAACTTAGATCGCAATTTGCTGAAATACCCTGTAGTCTTTCAGTCTGGTCCTGAATGGAGATGGCCAACTGGTAAAGAAGTGGATCCAACTTATCCGTGATAAATCGCCCATGTGTCCTTGTAATTAAAATATTCCTACTCAATTCTGTCTAAAAGATATTTACTGTATTTCAAATGCGACCAAATTTCGAGTGCTGAAATTTAGGAACACGCAGAAAACATTTTTGTAAAACAGTTACCGATATGTCAGTTTTGGCGTTTTGGATTTTAATCTGTGATATTCGATTGTGGCTAGGCATGCAATAAGAGTGGTTTGTTGAAAGCGTGTTTGGAAGCTTCAGGGAATGTTAAAATCATGCAGTTTAAGATAGTATGAAATTGCACATGAGAAGAATCACAGAAGATTAGTTAGGGTCTCCTGTTCAAAACAATATTCATCGATTTTACATTTTTCAACTTCAAAATGGGATGCTCATTGGAAAATATCTCTTGCACCATTAAGATTTCTTTATAGCATTGCTGTCTTCTATAACCATTTGCTTATACAAGACACTTTTGGCTGAACGTAAACGTGTTTTCTAAACCTGTAAGGGCGTGGATTAGTGTATGGATGTGTATGTGAGAGCGAAAGAAAAAAGAGAGTGCGTGTATCTGTGACAGAGGAAAATGGTTGCTGGACAAACGATAAGGCAATTCTTACACTTTTCGGCCACCCAGTAAGAAATTTGTTATCCTTGCAACGTACTACGCATGAAAGAGGATATCCTTACACTTACAGGTGAATTTGATACTAATTTTAAGATTTACGACAAGCAATTTAAATTAAATAATAATTACAATTTTGGCTAGAGACGAAATAGAAGTCTTTCTGCGTTCTTCGTTACTTATTCCTTCTCTGTATAAAAAAAATAAAGGTTTACTGATAAGTTTATTGTTTTGTAATTTATTTATTATTATTCTTTGAACGTAAATCAACTTCTAAATTTTTATTGTATTTTGTATTACTAATTGAGGGGTCAATTAGAGACCAAATTGTATGTTAATAAATATAAAGAAAAGATAGAAATAGAATGGTTAGTTAGTCTGAGAGGAATAGTATGATATAATAAGGCAACGCAACGTATGTACGTAAACTGTATTTCAAAAGATAAATGCAAAAATTTTAGTTATAACTTACCAGAAAATTTGAAAGTTTGCTGGCTGATGAAAGAACAAATGATAAAAAATGTATTACTACTCTCGAGCTCGATTCTGTTGAAAATAATGTCGTGAAACACATTATTTGTGTTTACATTTGTTTATTAAAAGTTCTTATGTACACATATAGGCATTCGTTCTGCAGTTTATCAATACTTTTAGTAGAACGAAATATAAATATTATGTGGAAATATAATGAAATTAATGAGAAAATGTTTACTTTTCGAAATGAAATAGATTCACAATAAATTTTATGGTTTTCATATGTTTACATCGTGCAAAATATAAAACAGATGGGAAATGAATTCTGAGAAATATCTTAAACTAAATCTCCTTCAAAGGCAAGCGCAGAAATTATGTTTGTGGTGCCGAAGCTCCTGTGGCACCGCCTCTCGCTTACCTTCGATCTTCAAGAATTAATCAATATCATTGATAATCGGTATATATGATTGTGAAGAACACCCAGTAAACAACGACAGCAGATCGATAGTCAGGCTCAACCTTCGATCTGTGTTCTCGTTGCTTTATTCGCTCGGTCGTTGGTAAGACGATAAACAGTACTAACCATATTGATTTTAACGTTATACTTGAAGCACTCCCAAATTTACAAAATTAGATTACAAATTTTATTTAATTAACATAGAAGAAACTACGTGTTCAGTTCTAAGGTCAGAGTTCACTTCTTAGAATGACTGCGAGTGGTACTCTTTCCTACTCGACTTCGGTAAGGTGAGGTGCCTGTTTTGCCTGTTTGTAGAAGATGGTCGCCATTTTGTATTTTATTTTGACTCGATTCTCGGTCTCCCGACTACCTACGAGTCTGGATTTTTTTACGCGCAAATGATTTAGGCACTTAATACTCTGTGCCAAATATCAACGCTCGACATGTACTCCTTCATACCTCTATGCTGGTAACATAAGCCGGCAGTACGATTTTATAGACGAGACATAGTCTTGTCAACAAATACTGGCATTTAATAACAAGAAATTTAGCAGTAATAAAAGTATTTTGTTAGTATTTCGGCAACTCAATTACTAGTAGAAACCGTGTTATTTTAAAGCCGCAAATGGAAAACTCTTGATTTGCAAAGAATATCTTTAATTCATTGGCAATCATAATGGAGATGTTGCGGCCGAAGTTGATACTTTTATTTGTTGGTATTGCCTACTCGTTAACGTTTCACAAAAATACATTAAAAAAGTATGTACATTATTAAAAATAATTAAATTTAGTTTACATGCATACTTCCCTCATTTACAAACTCTCTTATACATACTTTTGAAGATTTATTTTATTGATATACAGGGTGATTATAATTAAAGTTCTACTTTGAAATGGTCATAAAATGAAAACTACTGGGCACAATGTTATCAAATTTCGTAATAGTGTACAGGTCGTCGTGGTATTTTATTTCCCGCGAAAAAATAGTTTAAGAACTCACAACCAACGGAAAATGGCGCTGTCTGCAATATTGTTAAACGAAATAAGACACGAAGACATCGTTAAAAATGTTTTTTAATCGGTTTTAAAACGAAACTGTTTATGGGATTAAGCAAAATCATAATGGCTTACGGCAGGAAGAAAGTGATATGCTAAGAGCTACTGTTGAGAACACAGTAATGCGATGTAATTTGCTTATAAAAAATGGTGGACACCATATTGAAAATTTGCTCAGTAACGCGTTTTAAAACCCATTAAAAACATTTTCAACGATGTCTTCGTGTCTTATTTCGTTTAACAATATTGCAGACAGTGCCATTTCCCATTGGTGGTGAGTTCTTAAACTATTTTTTCGCGGGAAATAAAATACCATGACGACCTGTACACTATTACGAAGTTTGATAACATTGTGTCCAGTAGTTTTCATTTTATGACCATTTTAAAAGTGGAACTTTAATCATTATCACCCTGTATATACAGTAGAGCGTTGTTTATCCGAAAGCTGGTTATCCGAAACGTCTGTTATCCGAAAGCATTCCAGTCAGCAAATTTAAATTTTCGCTAGTGCTGTGGCACTGCAATCTTCGGCTATTTCTTGGGTTACTCAAATATTTTACGTTTTTGATACTAAATTAACATTTGAAGTATAATTTTTTATTGTTTTTATGTTTTTCAATATATTTATTTTGTTTGTACAAAATAAAAAAAATAATTTTTAACGATACAATAGTCTTCGTTAGGCTTAACATCGACGAAATTCAACGCGAAGCGACACGCAACAGAGAAAAATTTCAACATGGGATAAATTAATATATTTTTTCGTACATGATTCGTTATCCGAAAAATAAGTTATCCGAACCACCCCAGTCCCCAATTGATTCGGATAAACGACGCTCTACTGTATATAAAGTTTGTTATAAAGATCGTCTTTTATCTTGATTTAATTTTATTTTATAAAAATGTTTAATTTAATGCTACTGTTTACAGTTTGTGTAATGTAAAATTTTATATGAATAAGAAAAAGTATGTATATTCTTATTTCAACAAAAACCTATAAATTTCTTCTCTAATTTTGAATTTCAAAACTAAATAAATTTATCCTCGTACTGAATTATACAAACCATTGATACAGCTTTTATTTTCAAAATCTATTCAGTTGAAGATTTGAAGTAAATGACAGAATAAACACATACTCTACTTTGTATTACATAAAGAATTTAGTGGCTAGAAATTACATGAAATCTATACCGTGGCCACGGAAGTAAAAAAAAATCAAAATGTCGACTCCATGACGAAAATTTTGTCTTATCCTTGTGTTTATAGATCTTGCCTCAAAGTTGTAAAATCGTGCCTCGATTGTCAATATTTATATCCTGTTAATATATAACTTTATTATATGTTTAGAATAAGAGGCACAATCAAATTGCATGAGAAGAAATAAAATATATTCAAGTGTTTTTATCGAATCGTAAGCTAATGGCAGGTATTTAAGTTACTTTAAAAATGAAACGTAGGCCTGTCGACTGCTTATTGATACATACTTTTATTCATTAACATATACATATTGCAATAAATTGAAAGACTATAATTCGAAAAGTATTACAATTTATTTAGATTTATATACAGTAATATCTTACTAATATTTTCATACACTACTTTTAAGTTAACGCTACTGTTATCGTGCTTATGTATTCATTATGTGTGCAATGAGTAATCAGTGTTAATATACATACTTCTATATATAATTATTGCTGCATTGATTTACGTATAGAACGTACAGAATAAGATTTATTATTATTTCGGTTTTAATACATATCATTAACTATTTTACACTGTTAGTCATAAGAGAAGTCCAGTGTTTTACATTGAAAATCATTTCAAAAATTAAATGACGTAACATTTAATGATAAATTAGAAATTGTTATCAATTATAATTACTGTGTTATATGAATTACTATAATTTCAAGGACATGAACATTTTTTGATATTAAATTACATAAATGCTAATGTATACATAATTTTAATGCATTAAGTGTTCATAGTATCAAGTGAAGTAATATCATTTCCGTTATACATATAAGATATAACATGATATATTACATGATATATTACATATATTACATGATTTTACATCCGATACCAAAAAAATACATTTTCCAAAACTGTAGATATAACAGTTGTGTCATTATGATAAACAATAAATGCATTATTTACAACAGGATATAGTTTATTTTAATTATCTTTATATTCGAAGCATATTCTTTCGCATCTTTGAATTCAAGACAGCCTTTTTCATAGCATCGTTATGAAAAAATATGGATAAAGACGGTAAAGGACTTAACAAATCCGGACAGACTGCCCATAAAAATGCCTGAAGTTTCACGCTCGAATTCGATTCCGAATCGCTCAGAGTAGTGGGTTTACATCTCATTCATTTTGGCCAATATCCATCAGACATTATGTAGCTTTCAGTATAAACGAAATAACTGGTGTAGAGTGAGAAGATATTCCGAATTAAGTGAAACAGTCTCGATTTTTAAATGTTTCGTAATTATATTCGAAAATCGTTGTAAGTCGTCACTTTGTTGACAGAAGTATATGAATCAATTAATTGCTATTGATTGTTCGTAGCACTAGATGATACAGATCGATCGGAATCGATCAAGTGACTCATTTGACATCACGTCTAAACGTCCTTCCTAATATCCCGCTTTTCATATACAGTGATGTATCGTACTACGAATTTAATTCATTACAACATACCGTTTCAACAAAATCGTTTAAATCAATTTTTTCCATTAGAAGTAATGGAATGTCAGTTAATCCATTCTCAAACCCTAAACAATGCCCATTTCCATAAACTTAAAATAGTAAATACATATAATTAAACTTAAAAATAACACAGTAAATGCCATAATACCAAGTTTAAATACAGAAACAATAAATAAACATTTCTTAACGACTGTACTAGTATAAGGCATCTTTAACAGCTGGTAGATGTGGTTTAGTTATAGTACTTGAGTAAATTAACACATTCATGGTAATGCGAGATTGTATTCATTATTTTGAAGTTTATTTTAAATTTTTCATTTCCTATTTTGTTTGAATGAAATCGAGTTGAAATGTTTTCAGGTAAAAACCAGAACAGGTCATTTTAATCGCCTTTTTACGTTTGACGTTACCATAATGCTAAATTAATCGTGGACTGGATATTCGAACTTTTATCAAGAAGTAAATTTGAGATGATTGTTTCTGCGGAAAACTAATGTTTTGAAAAATATGCTACTCTAAATACTTAATCAGTTCTGATGTTCGAAACTTATTCAATTTTAAACTTTATACTCGTAAAAGTACGGAAAAAAAAACTTTAAATATGAATTTATGCCGCCAAATTCTTTAAACCAAATCAGTTTAAAAAGTCAATTATTATGGAGACTCAATTGTCATCTATTCATAGTACAAATTTATGGAAAACTCGAAAATTGAATCATGATAACGCCGTAAGTGACAATTACACCAAAAATAGTCACCAAGAACTTTCTGTCCATATAAAACATTTCGTATCCAGAAAATCTGGGTAGTTCTTGGATGGATCTCGTGTAAAATCGATTAATGTATTCGTGCAATGACTTAACATTACTATCTGCAGACGCTTTGTGGATAGTATTTAATAGTTTCATGGATGCTTTAGTTACATTCGAAGAAGAAAAACACACGTCGGATAAGGAAAACAGTGAAAATATACTATAACCAATAAAGCTTACAACATTAACTGGTTCTATGGAAATCCTTGAAAGTTCAATAATTGCGCCGATTTCAAATACTGTATTTCCGACAATTAAAATTGGCCAAATAAATAATACCGGGGAGTAAAGACCTTGTATATGATTTATGACATCTACCAATTGAGTGTACTTATTTGCTATCATAAGAATTTTCTTATTTTCGTCATTCTCAGGTATTAAAACTTTCTTGCATAAATAATCCAAAGAATATTCTAACTCTTTGCATAAATAAGAAAAGAAAAGCAGCAAGAAATTATTTTGTGGATACAAAAATATTTGAAAAGGACACATTATAATGAACATTATTACGGACCAATTGATTTCAATTCCAAGAAAATTTATTTCAAATTCATTTTCATTACTTGAATGAGCTACTTCCCGATAACAATATACTATAATCAAAACTATAGCATCCGTCCATGTTAAAATACATCTAAATAATAATACCGAGGTTTTCATGTTTAACTTCTCTTCATAATCGAAAATTTCTTGCAACTTTCGTATGTTACGTAATAATTTTTTCTTTGTAATATGAAAATGGCATAAAAATAATAAGTAAGCAACAAAAGAAACAGAAAAATACAGAGAAATATACCAACTGAATATTGATTGTGCGCATAACTCGAACATAACTGCTAATATAATTTGAGTAATTGGAACTGTTAAGGCACCAAACAACATGAAAATGACATGCAGAGAACAGGTTTTTTCAAACTTCAGGCCGAGGAGACTCATACTTATTGTTAATGGATTCCATATATTCTTCAATGCTTTTTTATACATTTCTTGTCGTTGAGAATTATTTTCAGACGAAACTACGGCGATTGAATTCATCTTTCAAAATATTGTTTTCTTTTTACAGACGTTTTTTGTCAATAATACTTTTTAAAAGTACAGGAAAAACGTGTTGGAATTCCTAATATTACGTTGAGTGAGAATCTGTAGAGTTAAAGCAGCCTGCGTTTCCCCTTTCTCTTCTGTATAACTAAATAAAATTTTATTATAAAATAAATACATTTATTGTTATGCAAATTAATTAATAATTGTTTGAAATTAAATAAACTCTAAGAGAATCCGTAATTTATATTCTTCTGCCATTTGAAAGACTATACTTTGTTATTTAATGAGGCAGATATAGGGTTTTAATGAGGTTAGTAGGAATGAGGTTATTAATAAGGTTAGTAGGAATGTTTTGCAATAAAAGAAATCGAAATATACCTTCGAAACGTTACTTGTTAATATAAAATGTTCAGGACAGAATGAAATGGAACATTTGATGGATAAGGCAATGCAACAGACAAACGATCTGTCAAGACTTCTTTTACATAAACGCGATGTCTGGAACATCGCGCTTTCAGGGGCCTTGCAAGCTTGAAAGTATATTTATGTTATCAAATTAGTAATCATTGAAAATATAATTATACCGTTATCTGTTACATCTGCATAACGATCAGTTTCAGAATTTATCAATAACTACACACTTGTCCAAAACTTAATTAAAACTCAATTGTTAAAGGTGATTACTACAAAATGTCACCCAGTCAGTCGGCGAGGAGCCTGCCACGACGTTGCGGGTGCTGCCTGGCAGATCTGGGTGAATATATTTCATGCTGACATGTCTTTCTGACTGGGTTTGGTAAGCACTTTACGAATTTTTTCACCAATATCAGACTACTATATGTATATTTTTCACCAAAGACTTCTATTACTTTGATTTGTAAAATTATATAAGTTCTTGTATATCAACAGAACTTGTATAATTTTATTTCTGTGTTAGACTCGAGTTATACCATTCTTGCCATATTTGTCTGTATTTATCTATGGTTCTTTCTATTCATGTACAATTATTGTTTTTCTTGAATTTTTGAACATGTGAGTCAAGAGAGATTTTATTTGCTACTAGCTGCAAGGACCCGGTTCATTGGGTTTTTATTTGTTCGTACATTTGTATGTAATATAGTTGTTTTTATATATAAAAGACTGTTTTTCAAAGTAATCTAGAATCTAGCTGCAAAAACCCGCTTCGCTGGGTTTTTAAAAAGTAACGATAGTGACGATTAAGATAATTACATTATAGCCAATCTTACCCGTTTTCACAGAATGCAAGAATTAGGTCCCCCGTTTCCAGTCTAATTAGAGACCTGGGCCCGATTCTATTTCTGAACGTCTCCTGTTCACGTCAAGTCAAACGAACTATTTTCAACGTTTCTGGAACGTTTACAATCGTTCTATAATCGAACCAATATTCGAATTTTATGTTAGAATTCAAATTCGGATATTGTTCGAATTAAATTTGAACAAATTCGAACATAACATTCGAAATAGAAAACCACTTTCAACCACTTTCAGCCCCATATCTCCCGCACCCTTATAGCTATCGATACTCAACCTTCATAGTGCACGAATGGAGACTTGAGGCTACCACCACATACAAACAGCATTCATGTGCGATGTGTAGTTTTTGCGGAAAAGTGAAATATAGGGACACACACGTCCATTTATATATATAGATATAGATTGAAGGAGATATTGCTATAGGACTGGCGGTTATTTTTACTTGATTAATGCCGCCTGACAAAAAGTATCAGAACAGTGTTGTAGGTGAATTCCTGTACGCCTATTTAAATTTTTAATTCACTGTAATTGTATACACTTTTATTACTTTATTTTGCTTACTCGTTTAATATATTAAATATTATCATATCATTGTAAACCCAGATAAATCAACTATCTATTGTTGTCACTGTTTTAATTGGTCTCGACAGTAAATTTTATCTATGACCGAGCTGGCCGAGAGAATGTCTCCCAGATGAACTTACTATAAGGGAATATGCTCCTATGTATGTAAGAAAACTCCACAAGACCAAGTTTGTTAGATCCAAACCCCATTTATCAGCCATCTATCAGTGTTCAATGGCTTTATCACTCTGCTACTATTGGCCATATAGAGAATAAGCCGCGCATGAAAAATTATTGGAGTTTTTCACCGAATTCAAATCCAGGTTTCTAAGAGCAGAAGACTGGCATTTTAATCTCTTCGACCATACAGCCATTAGTTCATAAATACAATTATGATATGAAAATTAAAAACTTACATTTTAAATTATCTGAACTAATGTTCTTTCAGATCGTCTAATGTTTTCGAAATAGACTTTCGAAGTTTCTAGGCCCATAAGGGACCGAATGGATAAAAGTACTAAACTCTGACAGTTATTTACGAATTCGTGTGTCATCAAAGCTTTCTTTAAAAAAAAAACCTTTCCTGAGATGTTACCCAAATCGACCAGTTATTGTGTTACTTAGCCAACAAAACCATTATTATCAACTTAAAAAAAAGTTTAATGTCAAATATCATTCATATTTTAATACAAATGTTAATAAAAATTTTCATTTATTATTTAGTTTCCAAGAGAAACCAAATATTTCTCCCATCATAACGAAAATTTTTGAATACCACACCCATAAATAAGTAGCTTAAACAGCTAGAATGCGAGATTCAAACTGCACGGGGATGTTGAAAAACGATCCGATGTGAGCATCCAGGCAGCTGGTCGTTTCGTTTCTATACTTCTCACACCCTGCCGCAGTAGACTATTATCTCCATACAGAGCACTTATTATTGCAGATGCTCACAAAAAAATCGAATCACACTTCAGTGTTCTTTCAACGTGGAAATTGATATAACACCCGCTATATTTTAAATGGCATTTCACCAGTTAGTGTTGGAAACTGCTAATGCGACTTAGAAGGAAGTGCTCTTTCTTATGTATATTTTTAAATTTTGGAATTCTCATTATGTTTCAATAGACAATGCATTTGGCTAAGACTTTAGGATTTCCTCTCGTATATAATGTTAAACATAAAATTTTATAAATATTATAAGTTATATTGATAGAATGAAATCTAAATCAGTGATTAAAGACATAACTACTAAAATTAAGAAAAGTATAACATAAAAGAAGGGTAATTATTAAAAATAATGGTAAAATTTTTGTTATAACTCACTTGAATAACTGAACGCTTCTTAGTTTAGGAAAGAGCTGTTGATGGAAAATATAATTCGAAACAATACAATACACGAATAAAATGGAGAATCTCGTCACGTATATTGACTTTTCTTTATTAAAAGTTCTTGTTTACACATTCAGATATTCATTTTTGAATTTAAATGAAAATAGAATCAAATTAATGAGAAAATGTTTACTTAATATATAAATAAAAGCAATGTTTATATTGTAAAGAGAGTAAAATGTGTGAGGAATGCTCTTTAAAACAAATTTTAAACCAGAAAACGCTGCTAGATGTGTAAAACCAGTTTCAATTGTACACGTATTCATGATTCAGCCATGTTTTATATTTAACTGTGTTATATCGGTGTATTCAACTGTTATTTACTGAAAATTCAAATGTACACATTTCGATCTGTCTTCTATGATGGGTCAATATTTTTCAATTAATACAACAGAATTCGTACGAAGAATGATTAAATTTAACTGAAAAATCAATAAAATTGAGTTAGAAAGAATAAAGTTAAATAATTAAAATAATTACTGTATTGTATATCACTTCGAAAGAAACTTCATATAATCAGATGCATCTTAAATCATAATATAATAACATGAGTTATTGTAGATTTTAATATTTATAACTAGCAGACCCCGCCACGCCTTGTTGTGGCTCAAAATGTATCTATTATAAATGTATAATACTTCCCCCGTGGGAGAAAATTTTTCGAAAAATTCCTTTTTAGTGTACATTGTGTTGACGTACCCTATTAAAACGCAATGAAAAACGCAAAAAACTGCATCTAAAATAGTATAATAGAAGCCAAGTTCTTCACAGTAAGCCTTAACCCTGTCCCTCTCCCCCGCGGAGGGAATATCGAAAAACCCTTTTTAGTGTACATTCTGTTGACGTACCCTATTAAAACGCAATTAGAAACGCAAAAAACCGCATCTAAAATAGTATAAATAGAAGCAGAGTGCTTTACGGTAAGCCTTCCCCGTAAGGCTTACCATAAAGAACTGTCTATCTCCCATGTTTAACGGAATAATATACAGCCTATGTCCACCCTGAAGTTCCATTCTAAATATTGGTGAAAGAAGTTTTGAAATCGGATGAGTAGTTTCGGAGATTACCTGCTGCATACAAACTTACATACATACATACATACTTACATACTTACAAACATTACCTCTTTATAATATTAGTATAGATAATATAAAATCACTGTTTTCTTTACTGAATAATGAAAAATTAATGTATTATGAACGGTTCGAATGGTCCTAAATCTATTAATACTTAGTTTATGGCTGCTAGAACACAAAATAGAATTCGTTAACATTAAACACATGAATTTAGCTTCATTTTAAATAATAGAAAATTCATTCGTGTTGATACTTGAAATAATATAATAAACTTTGTCTACTCCGAACGATTTTTTTAAATAAAACTAATGTTAAATTAGATATTGATTCGAATTTCTCACGAAAGATAGAAATTCAAATCAAAATTGCTTTCATCAAAGAAATGGGTTGTTTTTAATATTAATAAATTTTTAATATAAATAATTATTCAATATAATGAAATAGAGTAGATATTATACATATTTATAAATTTAATCGAAATTTTCATCAGATTAACTTACTGTTTGCTTGTTTCGATTGCCTTTATGTACTTGATGATGACTTCTACGGATTCACTGTACAAGTCGACCCCCCTATAACACTGTTGATTATTCTGTTTTATATGAATTCCATGTTGTACGAGTCACTTAGATTTTACAAATACGTGTGCCGGGCTATGAACGGCTCACGTATTTGTAAAATCTAAGTGACTCGTACAACATGGAATTCATATAAAACGAAATTATCAACAGTCATAGTGGGGTCGACTGTTCAGCACTGTCATGTATAAGTAACAATCGTTATATTGAGAATTAATACAAATAAACATGTTTTCTTAAGCTGAAAGCCTAAATATTATTAATAAGATTTTCATTTTCTGCAGTATTTGGTACAGGTTGAAGTCCACGTGCATTACATTTACGACATGACACGGCAAATAATACTACTACGTTACTTTGAAATTCTTCTTTTAAATATTGCATAAATAGTCGAATTATCATTAGCATCACATCATCATAATTACAGTCGATCCCCCTATAAGATCATTAATTATTCCGTTTTATATGAAGTCCATGTTGTACGAGTCACTTAGATTTTACAAATACATGTACCGGGCTGTGAACGGCTCACGTATTTGTAAAATTTAAGTGACTCGTACAACATGGAATTCATATAAAACGGAATAATCAATGATCTTATACGGGGGTCGACTGTATTACAATACCTTTTACCTATACTACCTTAATGCATCTTACTCATAATAGTAAATGAAAAATATATGAAGAGAATATACAGTAAATGAAAAATAAATGTAGTCTTATCAAATATGCATATTATTACAGTATATTCATATTTTATAAAAGCGGATGTTTTATTAACTTATTTCAACACTCTCTTCACAGATCCCTGATTTTATATATACTTTACTTCCTATACATTAATATAATAATGTAATTTGGACATCGCATTATGTAGTTGGCTTCTGATATTATCTGTGTTACGGTGGATTAATTCCGCTTATAAATTAATTAAATTTAATTAATTTAATAAAATTTTTTGTTATTTGTTATACCTATGTTCATTATTAAATTAATTTAATTAATTTAATAATGAACACTGGTTAAGTTGGTTCAACGTTTGTATGGAATATGTTAGTTTGAAGTTAAAGATAAGGATAGTTAATTACTCTTGAAAAAGGAACTGACTAGTCCTACTTTTACCCATTCCCAATGTAAATGCCAACAAGC
>NW_019384353.1:783403-791153 GCF_000671375.1 Centruroides sculpturatus | reverse complement strand
TTCCGTTTTATATGAATTCCATGTTGTACGAGTCACTTAGATTTTACAAATACGTGTGCCGGGCTATGAACGGCTCACGTATTTGTAAAATCTAAGTGACTCGTACAACATGGAATTCATATAAAACAGAATAATCAACAGTGTTATAGGGAATCGCCTGTATCACTGTATGACTAAGAATACGTCAAGTCTTGTTCTTCACCGCCGATCACCAGACTACTCTCTGACCGAACTACGATAGGCTTGAAAAGGATCCATTTTGTACATTGCGGAAAGTGCCAAAACATCTTCATTTTGAAAGAATTAAAAAATAAAATAAAAAGAAGTAATACAAAAACCCCAAAGTTATTTTGTTTTAATTTTGTTATCTTTAAATTGATTGTACTTAATAGTAAAAGTTTTGTATTTGTAAGAGTTTGTTTTTCTCTCCCCCTCATCATGAAGTGTATCTAATGGGTACGTTTAAATAAATAATAATAATAATAATAATAAATTACGATTTATTAATGTAAATTATATTTAATTTAAAATACGAATCATTAACGAAAATAATTCTGTATGTATTTTAAAATACCGGTAAGTATAATAACTCTTGTCTTGTCTTTATTTTACTTTCTCTTTTTATTTCATAAAGAAGACGTGACACTATCCACAGTTTGTTTAGTATTGTATTTATTTATACATTTGTTTTCCAATACGCTTTTCCGGTTATCACTTGTTTTATTAAATAAATACAACTTATTATTACATTTATTGTATATAAAATTTCTTTTATATACAAATACAGTTTGCTTTTTTATCCAATTGAAGAGTGGTGGAAATCCGAAACACTTATTGGCAAACAAGTGTATGATAGATACAGTACAAAATAATGTGAACATGTCTTAAGTCTGACGTCATAAATCATTATTTCATCGTGAAATAAAAACAGTCGTTAAGAATATTTACGTATCTCAACTTCACTTTTTAATATTTTTTATTTGTGGTAAAGTCAACGTTCTTTCCTATCCGCGTATAATTATATTTATATTAGCTTTTATTTTGTATTTGTAAAACTATTTGCAAACATGTTGACTCCTGTTTTTTTTCTTTCTACCAGGAGTTTCAATAAATTAAGTTTAGTTATTCGATCAATTTATTCTTGCCTTTATTACACAACTCACAGGAGAAACAATGGAATAGCGAAAAGCTGAAATTTGAAAGTGTTTTGAGAGTTGAAAGGTTTCTCGGTTCTGGTAAGTTAAATGAAATTTATTCATATTAATTTTAATAAAAACGTCTTTACTTATATAATGATTAATGAAATAATAATAATTAAAAGTAATATTAAGTATTATCTTTGCAACGGTTGTAATATACTGTATTTATATTTAATTCTTGTTATAATATTAAGAGATAGATATAGTATCCCGAAGGCAATAATCATTATTATTTTATATTATTATTTGTAACTGTTTTCTTTCAGGAAGCCACGTTTTAATTAGTAATTGTTTTCATCTATATTCTTCCATTAAAAATACATAACCATTAATTTTACACATTTAATTGATGAAACGTCGGTTGCTTTTTTACTCGCGAAAACAAGAAAAATCACACTTTTCTTCAAGATATGTTAAAGAATATTCCATATTTTAAAGCAATATATTCTATACTTTAAATATACAGATTCGTGACAATTGATTGTTTCCACTGTATTATATTTTCAAGTAACGTTTCGAAGGTATATTTCCTTCTATCGCAATACGTTCCTTCTAACCTATCTTTCTCATTAAATAACAAAGTTTCGTCTTCTAAATGAAGTAAAATATAAATTATGGATTCTCTTAGAGTTTATTTACGTTTAAACAATTATTAATTTGTATAATAATAAATTCATTATATTTTATAGTAAAATTTTATTTAATTATAGAGAAGAGAAAAGGGGAACCACAGTCTGCTTTAACTCTACAGATTCTCACTCAACGTAATATTAGGAATTCCAACACGTTTTTCCTGTACTTTTAAAAAGTATTATTGACAAAAAACGTCTGTAAAAAGAAAACAATATTTTAAAAGATGAATTCAATCGCCGTAGTTTCGTCTGAAAATAATTCTCAACGACAAGAAATGTATAAAAAAGCATTGAAGAATATATGGAATCCATTAACAATAAGTATGAGTCTTCTCGGCCTGAAGCTTGAAGAATCCTGTTCTCTGCATATCATTTTCATGTTGTTTGGTGCCTTAACAGTTCCAATTACTCAAATTATATTAGCAGTTATGTTCGAGTTATGCGCGCAATCAATATTCAGTTGGTATATTTCTCTGTATTTTTCTGTTTCTTTTGTTGCTTACTTTTTATTTTTATGCCATTTTCATATTACAAAGAAAAAATTATTACGTAACATACGAAAGTTGCAAGAAATTTTCGATTATGAAGAGAAGTTAAACATGAAAACCTCGGTATTATTATTTAGATGTATTTTAACATGGACGGATGCTAT
The DNA here is from genome assembly GCF_000671375.1 of Centruroides sculpturatus. Lineage (NCBI taxonomy): Eukaryota > Metazoa > Arthropoda > Arachnida > Scorpiones > Buthidae > Centruroides > Centruroides sculpturatus. The sequence continues at coordinate 788,670 of NW_019384353.1, read as the reverse complement.
AGTTTTGACAATAGTATCTTATTATTATCATATAGATGATTTCACAAATAAAAATGGGTTTGAAATAAAGTTTCTTGGAATTCGAATCAATTCATCCGTATTAACGTTCATTATAATGTGTCCTTTTCAAATATTTTTGTATCCACAAAATAATTTCTTGCTGCTTTTCTTTTCTTATTTATGCAAAGAGTTAGAATATTCTTTGGATTATTTATGCAAGAAAGTTTTAATACCTGAGAATGACGAAAATAAGAAAATTCTTGCGATAGCAAATAAGTACACTCAATTGGTAGATGTCATAAGTCATATTCAAGATCTTTACTCCCCGGTATTATTCCTTTGGCCAATTTTAATTGTCGGAAATACAGTATATGAAATCGGCGCAATTATTGAATTTTCAAGGAATTCGATTGAACCAGTTAATGTTGTAAACTTTATTAGTTATTGTGTATTTATACTATTTTCGTTTTCAGACGTGTGTTTTTCTTCTTCGAATGTAACTAAAGCAGCCACGAAACTATTAAATTCTATCCACAAAGTGTCTGCAGATAGTAATGTTAAGTCATTGCACGAATACACTAATCGATTTTACGCGAGATCCATTCAAGAACTACCCAGATTTTCTGAATACGAGATGTTTTATATGGACAGAAAGTTCTTGGTGTCTATTTTTGGTGTAATTGTCACTTACAGCATTATCATGATTCAATTTTCGAGTTTGCCATGAATTTTTACTATGAATAGATGACAATTGAAGTCTCCATAATAATTGACTTTTTAAACTGATTTGGTTTAAAGAATTTGGCGGCATAAATTAATATTCAAAGTTTCTGTTTTTCCGTACTTTTACGAGTATAAAATTTAAAATTGAATAAGTTTCGTACATCAGAACTGATTAAGCATTTAGAGTATCATGTTTTTCAACACACTAGTTTTCCACAGAAACAATCATCTGAAATCAACTTCATAAAAGTTAACATTTTCGTATTACAGTATTCAATAAACCATTAAGTTTAAACCAACAGTTAATAACCATTAATAACCAACCATTAATAACCAACAGTTAAAAATATCTCAATGCGAGAAAGTTGTATGATAACGTTATACATAAAAAAAACTTTTAAAATGACCTGTTCTGGTTTTTACCTGAAGACATTTCAACTCGATTTCATTCAAACGAAATATGAAATAAACAGTTTTAAAATAAGCTTCTAAATAAAAAATACAATATCACATTACCAAGAATGTGTTAAAGTAAATAAATTACGCAACTGCGAAAACTAAACCACACATGAACGAGCTGTTCAAAATGCTTTGTCCGGATTTGTTAAGTCTTGTCCTCATTCTCTTCCGGATACCAAACCAATGATGTTATGGAAAAAAAGCTGTCTTAATGCCCTCAAGGTGGAAAAACTCAAAAATGAGAAAAAATACGCTTTGAATATAAAGATAATTAAGATAAACTGTATCCTATTGTAAATAATGCATTTATTGTTTATCATAATGACACAAAATTGTTATGTCTATTTACAATTTTGAGAAATGTATTTTTCACATTTGACTTATAAGTAAAAGTTTAAAATATATAATGATATGTATTAAAACATATATAATTTCTATAAACAATTTTTTAAATAAGTATCTTTTAAAGTACGTTCTATATGTATCTCAATGCAACAATAATTATATATATAAGTACTGTATGTGTATTAACACTGATTACTTATTGCACACATAAGCACGATAACAGTAGCGTTAACTTAAAAGTACTGTATTTCAAAACTGTAAGGTATTACTGTATATAAATCTAAATTGGTTGTAATATTTTTCGAATTAGAGTCTTTCAATTTATTGCAATATGTATATGTTAATGAATAAAAGTATGTATCAGTATGCAGTCGACAGGCCTACATTTTATTTTTAAAGTAACTTAAATACCAGCCAATAGCTTTCGATTCGATAAAACCACTTGAATATATTTTATTTCTTCTCATACAATTTGATCTGAAGGTATAATAAAGTTGTATATTAAAATGTTATAAATATTGACGGTCGAGGCGATATCTTACAACTTTGGGGGCAAGGTCTATAAATACAAGGACCTTGCATCGATATTCCTCATGGAGTCGACAGTCGACATGTTGGTTCCTTACTTCCGTTGCCACGGTTGAAGATTTCATGCGGTTTTAAGCCACGAAATTACTTACGTAAGTCCAAGTAGAGTATGTGTTTATTCAGAGCATATTCTGACATTTACTTCAACTCTTTTAACTAATTATATTTCAAAATAAAAGCTATATATATAAAGTAACTCTTCAAAAGTGTGTCAAGAGATAAAATAAAAGAGTTCGTAAATGAGGAAAGTTATGCATGTATACTAAATTTAATTATTTTTCATATTAAATTAAATAAGTATGTTTATAAAACGTTAAAATATAAGAAATACCAAGAAATAGAAGTATCAACTACAACTTTATTTATTCTGTCGCTTATTTTATAATAAAATGATTATTAAGCAACAAACATTAATTATTCAATTAAAACATGTAATTTGTACTAGTATATTATATTGTTTTCAATTATTGTAAAGTACTAATTTAAATGACTAAAGTTTTAATTTTAATGAATTTTTTTCTTTCCTTTCTTTCAACTTTCCCACTAACTAACAGTAATGATCTGAAAAGTATGCTTTAATATTGTCCAAACACTATTAAACCGTTGAAATAATTAAACTTCTTTGGTCAAAACTTACAGAATACGATACAAAGATAGTACATTTTATTTCTAAATTGAAAAAGTGAATGATATTAGCCATTGCACTACAAAGATGGTCTTATATAGAAATTTAAAATCTGAAACTTCTTTAGTGAATTTTAATAGATTACAGTATAGTGATAAATTTTCTATTTACCAGATGAAAAACTCCATATAGTAAATACAATATCTATCATACGCCTTTCGCTGACGAATTTTTACAATTCGGCGCCGAATCCCAAACCATCTAGAACAAAAATACATAACAAGAAATTCAGCTAATTGAGATTGGGAAGAAACGAGATAGTTAAATTCATATTACAAACACTGTATACACTACCACAAAGAAATCAGTATGGCTACTGCTGCAATGCATCACGGTATCGTATCCTGATATTGTGCTTATACACCATGCTGGGGGAGTCGAGATCAATTGTTGGTGGACGAAAACACCCCAAGAATTTTTCGTGTATACATCTGGCCATATTCGGAAACTCCCATTGTGGCCAGGCATGGAAACAGATGTCTTCTTACTGCAAACAAGACAAAAAGTGTTTTGTAAAATATGTTGAATATGTGTAATGAATTTTCATCGTATTAATATTTTGAAAGAATTTAAAAACTATAAAATATTTTTTTCTGAAGGAGGAAAAAATTATTAAGAAATATACTTTTGTCCATTTCGAACGCACTTATGAACTAGAACTTGTTATACTGAGGGGAAAAAACATAGCCTACAATTTTCAATTAAAATACAGTCGACCCCCTATAACACTATTGATAATTCCGTTTTATATGAATTCCTTGTTGTATGAGTCACTAGATTTTACAAATACGTGTGCCGGGCTGTAAATGGCTCACGTATTTGTAAAATCTAAGTGACTCGTACAACGTGGAATTCTTATAAAACGGAATTATCAACAGTGTTATAGAGAGGTCGACTGTATATTTACTGTAACGTAATCTTGTACAGTAAATATATTTTAATTGTAAATTATGTTTCTCTTCCCTGAGTATAAGAAATCCTGTTCACAAGAACGTCCAAAACGAAGAAAAGAATTATATAAGTAATTAGACAGAAAGCGCGTATAAACATTACCAAGTAATATTAAATTTCTATAATTTAATTTATTAACAAAAATTAAGATGATATAAAATCTTTACTTGTTAGCTGTTTTATATTTCGACAATTACTAATCTTCTCAAATTTTGAAAAATCAAATAAATATATCCTGTTTAAAAATTACACAATTAACTTTTCCTAACTGTATAATGCTATTCCTCTTTGTTTCAATTAAAGTTAAAAAAATTTCATTATTAGATACAACCGAAGTCGAAACTTCAAACTTATACGGCTAGCAGAAGTACACGTCTGACGTCTGATGAATTCAGACGTCAGACATATACTTCTGCTAGCCGTATAAGTTACTCATTGTACTCAGAACGACGTACGTGACCAGCGAGGGTAAATAAATAAATAAAACTATTTTACAATGTTTACAACTTCTACAGTATTATGAACATTATTAAGCTATTTTATGAACACACCTATAGAAATTTTCACATCACTTGTAAAAAATTGAATAATTAGATAATTTCTGGATTAAAATTGTCTGTTTTTTATAATGTTATATATAAATTCTTAAATAATCATTATTTTATTAATAAAATATTCCATAATTTTAACCCAAAACACAGAAAAATGTAGAAGTTTAAGTTGAATTTGTACTGGTCACGATGAATGTTTCAAATGCCAATATCAAACTTCTAGGCTTACAAGATAACGGCGCTCGACATTCGACGTTCACGTTTTAAAGATGAAAACTTCGGCCGCAGCATCTCTAAACTCCGTTACTTTTATTACTGTTAAATTTCTTAGTCTTAATAACTTGTATTATAATAATGTTAGCTGATAACAATTTACAGCATATAACTGAATTGAAGGTTTTTCTTAATGTAATTTTATGAAAAAAGCAAAATGCAGATGATTGTGAAAATCACACATCAAGCTATGTAAAATAAATTTCTATAAAAGTCGATAAATACAATAATAATTTGCATTTTAGCCAATTGAAGAGTGATGGAAACCCGTAACACTTATTGGCAAACAAGCGTATGATAGATACAATACAGAATAAAGTTGACGTGTCGATAGTGTTAGGTAATAAATCATTATTTCATCGTGAAATAAAAACAGTCGTTAGGAATATTTACGTATCTGAAATTCACTTTTTAATAATTTTTTTTTGGTAAAGTCAACTCTCTTTCCTATCCGCGTATAATTATATTTATATTAGCTTTTATTTTGTATTTGTAAAAGTATTTGCAAACATGTTGACTCCCGTTTTTTTTTCTACCAGGAGTTTCAATAAATTAAGTTTACTTATTCGATCAATTTATTTTTGCCTTTATTACACAACTCACAGGAGAAACAATGGAATAGCGAAAAGTTGAAATTTCACTGAGGTGTTTTGAGAGTTAAAAGGTTTCTCGATTACATTACCTCTTTATAA
>NW_019384353.1:763690-782696 GCF_000671375.1 Centruroides sculpturatus | reverse complement strand
ATATGCATTTCTGTCTTAGGATTTGCTCTTCAGTTTCTTATTTAATTGTTTTAATCTGTATTCTTTTATTAGAAAAACATAACCATTAATTTAACGCATTTAATTGATGAAACGTCCGTTGCCTTTTCACTCGCGAAAACAAGAAAAATCACACTTTTCTTCAAGATATGTTAAATAATATTCAATATTTTAAAGCAATATATTCTATACTTTAAACATACAGATTCGTGACAATTGATTGTTTCCACTGTATTATATTTTCAAGTAACGTATCGAAGGTATATTTCCTTCTATCGCAAAACATTCCTTCTAACCTATCTGTCTCATTAAATAACAAAGTTTCGTCTTCTAAATGAAGTAAAATATAAATTATGAATTCTCCTAGAGTTTATTTACGTTTAAACAATTATTAATTTGTATAATAATAAATTCATTATATTTTATAGTAAAATTTTATTTAATTATAGAGAAGAGAAAAGGGGAACGTAAGCTGTTTCGACTCTACAAATTCTCACTTAATATCGTAATATTAAGAATTTCAACACATTTTTTCACGTGTATCTTTTAAAATCATTATTAATTGAAGAAATTCTGAAAAAAGAAAACAATAATTTGGAAGATGAATTCAATCGCCGTAGTTTCGTCTGAAAACAATTCTCAACGACAAGAAATGTATAAAAAATTATTGAAAAATCAATGGAAATCATTAACGATAAGTATGAGTCTCCTCGGCCTGAAGTTTGAAGAAACCTGTTCTCTGCATGTCATTTTCATGTTGTTTGGTGCCGTAATGGTTCCAATTTCTCACATTATATTCATAGTTATGTTCGAGTTATATGCACAACATGTAAGTTGGTATATTTCCCTGTATTTTTCTGTTTCTTTTGTTGTTTACTTATTATTTTTATGCCATTTTCATATTACAAAGAAAAAATTATTACGTAACATACGAATNTGTGGCGCTGCAATCTTTGGCTATGTCTTGGGCTACTCAAATATTTTACGTTTTTCATACTAAATTAACTTCTGAAGTATAATTTTTTATTGTTTTTATATTTTTCAATTTATTTATTTTGTTCGTATAAAATTCAAAATGTAATTTTTAACGATACAATAGTCTTCGTTAGGCTTAACATCGATGAAAATTCAACGCGAAGCGACACGCAACAAAGAAAAATGTCAAGAAAGGATAAATTAATATATTTTTCGTACATAATCGGTTATCCGAAACATCGATCTTTCGAACAGCCCCAGTCCCCAATTGATTCGGATAATCGACGCTCTACTGTATTTAAATTAGGCTATACACGTGGTTTCCTTCACTATTTTTGACACGTTGTTTGTGACGACACATGCAAAATGTATTTTTGTTTATGTACCAGGTACATAAACAAAAATATTTTTCATTCGTCATTAATTAATTTGTAAACAGCTGTCAGTAAGTGTAAAAAAAATGATAAAAAACCACGCTTTATATAATGTTGGCATCAAATTTTATTATTTATCACGTACAAATAATCTATGATTAATTAAGTATAAAGTTACAAGATAAAATAACCGTTAATAAACATTCTGTAATCGTAATTATCATTGTTTTTGTACAAAGAAAAAATGATAATTAATATAAATTTAATAGATTTAATTATATTAGAAGAAATGCTGATTATTGATATGTAACACTTCGATTTTTTGGTGTAAAATATTTCCTCGAGATTCCTCAATTTAAAGAAAAGAAAGAAAAAGAAAATTCAAGAATGTTCTTGATATGTAAGCGCCATTAAAATAAATATTAAAGATNTAAAAAAGCATTGAAGAATATATGGAATCCATTAACAATAAGTATGAGTCTTCTCGGCCTGAAGCTTGAAGAATCCTGTTCTCTGCATATCATTTTCATGTTGTTTGGTGCCTTAACAGTTCCAATTACTCAAATTATATTAGCAGTTATGTTCGAGTTATGCGCGCAATCAATATTCAGTTGGTATATTTCTCTGTATTTTTCTGTTTCTTTTGTTGTTTACTTATTATTTTTATGCCATTTTCATATTACAAAGAAAAAATTATTACGTAACATACGAAAGTTGCAAGAAATTTTCGATTATGAAGAGAAGTTAAACATGAAAACCTCGGTATTATTATTTAGATGTATTTTAACATGGACGGATGCTATAGTTTTGACAATAGTATCTTATTATTATCATATAGATGATTTCACAAATAAAAATGGGTTTGAAATAAAGTTTCTTGGAATTCGAATCAATTCATCCGTATTAACGTTCATTATAATGTGTCCTTTTCAAATATTTTTGTATCCACAAAATAATTTCTTGCTGCTTTTCTTTTCTTATTTATGCAAAGAGTTAGAATATTCTTTGGATTATTTATGCAAGAAAGTTTTAATACCTGAGAATGACGAAAATAAGAAAATTCTTGCGATAGCAAATAAGTACACTCAATTGGTAGATGTCATAAATCGTATTCAAGATCTTTACTCCCCGGTATTATTTATTTGGCCAATTTTAATTGTCGGAAATACAGTATTTGAAATCGGTGCACTTATTGAATTTTCAAGAAATTCGATAAAACCAATTAACGTTGTAAGCTTTATTGGTTATTGTATATTTTCACTGTTTTATTTTTCCGACATGTGTTTTTCTTCTTCGAATGTAACTAAAGCAGCCACGAAACTATTAAATTCTATCCACAAAGTGTCTGCAGATAGTAATATTAAATCATTGCACGAATACACTAATCGATTTTACACGAGATCCATTNGTTCCTTACTTCCGTTGCCACGGTTGAAGATTTCATGCGGTTTTAAGCCACGAAATTACTTACGTAAGTCCAAGTAGAGTATGTGTTTATTCAGAGCATATTCTGACATTTACTTCAACTCTTTTAACTAATTATATTTCAAAATAAAAGCTATATATATAAAGTAACTCTTCAAAAGTGTGTCAAGAGATAAAATAAAAGAGTTCGTAAATGAGGAAAGTTATGCATGTATACTAAATTTAATTATTTTTCATATTAAATTAAATAAGTATGTTTATAAAACGTTAAAATATAAGAAATACCAAGAAATAGAAGTATCAACTACAACTTTATTTATTCTGTCGCTTATTTTATAATAAAATGATTATTAAGCAACAAACATTAATTATTCAATTAAAACATGTAATTTGTACTAGTATATTATATTGTTTTCAATTATTGTAAAGTACTAATTTAAATGACTAAAGTTTTAATTTTAATGAATTTTTTTCTTTCCTTTCTTCCAACTTTCCCACTAACTAACAGTAATGATCTGAAAAGTATGCTTTAATATTGTCCAAACACTATTAAACCGTTGAAATAATTAAACTTCTTTGGTCAAAACTTACAGAATACGATACAAAGATAGTACATTTTATTTCTAAATTGAAAAAGTGAATGATATTAGCCATTGCACTACAAAGATGGTCTTATATAGAAATTTAAAATCTGAAACTTCTTTAGTGAATTTTAATAGATTACAGTATAGTGATAAATTTTCTATTTACCAGATGAAAAACTCCATATAGTAAATACAATATCTATCATACGCCTTTCGCTGACGAATTTTTACAATTCGGCGCCGAATCCCAAACCATTTAGAACAAAAATACATAACAAGAAATTCAGCTAATTGAGATTGGGAAGAAACGAGATAGTTAAATTCATATTACAAACACTGTATACACTACCACAAAGAAATCAGTATGGCTACTGCTGCAATGCATCACGGTATCGTATCCTGATATTGTGCTTATACACCATGCTGGGGGAGTCGAGATCAATTGTTGGTGGACGAAAACACCCCAAGAATTTTTCGTGTATACATCTGGCCATATTCGGAAACTCCCATTGTGGCCAGGCATGGAAACAGATGTCTTCTTACTGCAAACAAGACAAAAAGTGTTTTGTAAAATATGTTGAATATGTGTAATGAATTTTCATCGTATTAATATTTTGAAAGAATTTAAAAACTATAAAATATTTTTTTCTGAAGGAGGAAAAAATTATTAAGAAATATACTTTTGTCCATTTCGAACGCACTTATGAACTAGAACTTGTTATACTGAGGGGAAAAAACATAGCCTACAATTTTCAATTAAAATACAGTCGACCCCCTATAACACTATTGATAATTCCGTTTTATATGAATTCCTTGTTGTATGAGTCACTAGATTTTACAAATACGTGTGCCGGGCTGTAAATGGCTCACGTATTTGTAAAATCTAAGTGACTCGTACAACGTGGAATTCTTATAAAACGGAATTATCAACAGTGTTATAGAGAGGTCGACTGTATATTTACTGTAACGTAATCTTGTACAGTAAATATATTTTAATTGTAAATTATGTTTCTCTTCCCTGAGTATAAGAAATCCTGTTCACAAGAACGTCCAAAACGAAGAAAAGAATTATATAAGTAATTAGACAGAAAGCGCGTATAAACATTACCAAGTAATATTAAATTTCTATAATTTAATTTATTAACAAAAATTAAGATGATATAAAATCTTTACTTGTTAGCTGTTTTATATTTCGACAATTACTAATCTTCGCAAATTTTGAAAAATCAAATAAATATATCCTGTTTAAAAATTACACAATTAACTTTTCCTAACTGTATAATGCTATTCCTCTTTGTTTCAATTAAAGTTAAAAAAATTTCATTATTAGATACAACCGAAGTCGAAACTTCAAACTTATACGGCTAGCAGAAGTACACGTCTGACGTCTGATGAATTCAGACGTCAGACATATACTTCTGCTAGCCGTATAAGTTACTCATTGTACTCAAGAATGACGTACGTGACCAGCGAGGGTAAATAAATAAATTAAACTATTTTACAATGTTTACAACTTCTACAGTATTATGAACATTATTAAGCTATTTTATGAACACACCTATAGAAATTTTCACATCACTTGTAAAAAATTGAATAATTAGATAATTTCTGGATTAAAATTGTCTGTTTTTTATAATGTTATATATAAATTCTTAAATAATCATTATTTTATTAATAAAATATTCCATAATTTTAACCCAAAACACAGAAAAATGTAGAAGTTTAAGTTGAATTTGTACTGGTCACGATGAATGTTTCAAATGCCAATATCAAACTTCTAGGCTTACAAGATAACGGCGCTCGACATTCGACGTTCACGTTGTAAAGATGAAAACTTCGGCCGCAACATCTCTAAACTCCGTTACTTTTATTACTGCTAAATTTCTTAGTTTTAATAACTTGTATTATAATAATGTTAGCTGATAACAATTTACAGGATATAACTAAATTGAAGGTTTTTCTTAATGTAATTTTATGAAAAAAAGCAAAATGCAGATGATTGTGAAAATCACACATCAAGCTACGTAAAATAAATTTCTATAAAAGTCGATAAAGACAATAATAATTTGCATTTTATCCAATTGAAGAGTGATGGAAATCCGAAACACTTATTGGCAAACAAGCGTATGATAGATACAATACAGAATAAAGTTGACGTGTCGATAGTGTGAGGTAATAAATCATTATTTCATCGTAAAATAAAAACAGTCGTTAAGAATATTTACGTATCTCAACTTCACTTTTTAATATTTATTTTTTGGTAAAGTCAACTCTCTTTCCTATCCGCGTATAATGATAATTATATTAGCTTTTATTTTGTATTCGAAAAATTACGAAAAGTATTTACAAACACGTTGACTCCCAGGACTTTTAATAAATTAAGTTGACTTATTCGATCAATTTTCTAGAATTCATTATCGCTCATATTACACGATGGACAACCAACGGGAATAGCAAAAAGCTGAAGTTCTTTGAAGTACTGTACTTTGAGAGTTGAAAGGCTTCTCGGTTGTGGTGAGTTAAAGGAAATTTATTAATATATTAACAGATTCTTTGATAATTAATCGCTTTGGTTCCATTAGTTAAATGATTTAAAAAGAAATATCGAAAAAAATTCTCTGGTGAGATACAATTTGACAAAGAGGTAAATACAATTGAATATCACGTATAATATTTATAAATTGGTTTTGGAAATTTCTACAATTTTTATTAAATTTTTTGTTTATAGCGTTATGAATTGCATTGGAATACTATGACTTGATGAAGAATTTGGAAAGAGTTCTAACAAAAGAATAACCTTTCAGGATGAGTACAGACCCTTAATAATATCAATGGCTATACTTGGTCTAAAATTTGATAAGAAATTTTCTCTGAATACCATTTTTATGTTGTTAGGAGCTAAAATCTTTCCTATATTTTTTATTTATTTTTCGTTTTTAAAAATGTCAAAAGATAAATCACTGCCAATTGATTGTTTTATATACGTGTTCCTATCTGCCACATTTCTTATCTTTTTAATATTTCTATATTATTTCCACATTAAAAAAGAGAAAATATTAAGTGAAATCGAAAATATCTATGAAATCGTACAGTGTGATAAAAAGAATAAGAAAAAGTTTCTTTTGTTAAAATGTATTTTAATTTGGATAAATAATGTGATTCTATTCGGAATTTGCTATTTTTATCGTTACGAAATGAAGTTTAAATTGATCGATACTCACATTTCACTTATTAATTATAATTTGGATAATATAATTTTATATTTTATTGTATGTTCTTGTTTCTTTTTTATAATTATACAAAATAATTTCCTGTTACTTTTCTTTTCTTCGGTATGCAAAGAGATCGAAAAATCTTTTAAATTTCTAAATATGACAATACTTAATCACAAGGGTGAAAAAGAAATAATTAATTTAGCAATGAGTAAGTACACCAAATTAATAGATATAATAAATAATATACAATCAACTTATTCTCCAATGTTATTTTTATGGGCAATGTTAGTGAGTTGTAATATTATTTTCAATCTTGGTTTACTTCTTAATAATATTGTGAATACCTCTTTATCACTATATATTACACATTTCGTTGGCTTTAATATTTTTCAGAAGTTTGTTTTTCTTCTCGGAATGTAACCAAAGAAGCCAAAAATCTACTAAATATCATTTACAAGGAATCTATTGATAACAATGACAACTCTCAACATGAGAAATCTTTTCAATTTTATATGAGAGCCATTCAAGATTTGCCGAAATTTTCCGGTTTGGGTTTATTTTATGTGGATAGCAATCTGTTTTTAACTATTATTAGTGTAACTCTCACTTATAGTATTATCATGATTCAGTTCTCAAGAGTGAATTAACATTGGTTAGTAATGTAAAATCTAATCCCACTTACAAATAAGTTCAAAACAATATTTTTCACTTGCAATTAATGTTTTAATAATAATTCATTTTTTTTTGTGTGTAACGTGGTCTAATTAATGTCTAAAATAGAAAATTAAATACTGTATTGCATTACTTCAATCTTTTTCTTTTTAAATAAATGTTATTCAGCTTACTTTGTGTTGTTTTTTTTTATCTGCGGTGTAAGTCCATTTTCAAATAATGCATTATTATTATTCTTTATATAAAAAATTCTATACATTTCTATAAAAATACGATAAAATTTAATTATTTATAAATTAATTTTTAATGTTCTATTTTTCATTTATTTATACATTAATATACTTGTTACTGTAGTATTGTAATTAGGGCATAACATCAAATATCTAATTGTATCGTCATTTTATTAATTAGTGTAATTATTTCGCTTTTGTAATGTTGATTTAAAATAATGCTCTATATAAAATAAGCATTTTCTAGAAAATAATATACGAATTATAGGTTTATTGTTATTATAATTAAATAAATACACAACATAAAAGCATTATTTATTTATTTATTTATTTATTACTATATAACTGAATTACTAGCTCACTAGCTTCCATTTGAAATACAGTAGAGCTTCAATTATCCGAAAGTCAATTATCCGAAAGAATTCCAGTCGGCAAATTTAAATTTTCGCCAGTGCTGTGGCGCTGCAATCTTTGGCTATGTCTTGGGCTACTCAAATATTTTACGTTTTTCATACTAAATTAACTTCTGAAGTATAATTTTTTATTGTTTTTATATTTTTCAATTTATTTATTTTGTTCGTATAAAATTCAAAATGTAATTTTTAACGATACAATAGTCTTCGTTAGGCTTAACATCGATGAAAATTCAACGCGAAGCGACACGCAACAAAGAAAAATGTCAAGAAAGGATAAATTAATATATTTTTCGTACATAATCGGTTATCCGAAACATCGATCTTTCGAACAGCCCCAGTCCCCAATTGATTCGGATAATCGACGCTCTACTGTATTTAAATTAGGCTATACACGTGGTTTCCTTCACTATTTTTGACACGTTGTTTGTGACGACACATGCAAAATGTATTTTTGTTTATGTACCAGGTACATAAACAAAAATATTTTTCATTCGTCATTAATTAATTTGTAAACAGCTGTCAGTAAGTGTAAAAAAAATGATAAAAAACCACGCTTTATATAATGTTGGCATCAAATTTTATTATTTATCACGTACAAATAATCTATGATTAATTAAGTATAAAGTTACAAGATAAAATAACCGTTAATAAACATTCTGTAATCGTAATTATCATTGTTTTTGTACAAAGAAAAAATGATAATTAATATAAATTTAATAGATTTAATTATATTAGAAGAAATGCTGATTATTGATATGTAACACTTCGATTTTTTGGTGTAAAATATTTCCTCGAGATTCCTCAATTTAAAGAAAAGAAAGAAAAAGAAAATTCAAGAATGTTCTTGATATGTAAGCGCCATTAAAATAAATATTAAAGATAAATTATATTCATCATAAAGTATTATTTCTGGTTAAATAATCAATTTATTTTATGATGATTTTCATTTCCATTATGCGTAGTGCTATCTCAATAATAATAAGAAAATATACGTCAATTTATTATAACAAATAAAATATATTATTTCTGCAAATATTATATAAATTAATATAAATAATTTTAAATTATGTAAAACTCAAATGATTAGAAATGTATAATTATTCTGTAAATTCCAAGCAATTTTTTAAAATATCTTTCATAACGATATGCAAATTATTGTGAATAAAATTTTATATTATATATTTATTTTTCTAGCGTATAATTCCACTATATATGAATATATTTCTGGAATTACCAGGAAATTTTTAAGGTGCTTAGTCATCGATTAATTAGTACAACAAAACACAAACAGCTAACACACTTGACAATGGTAAGTTTTCTTTTGTACTTATAGAATGTGTTTTAAATGTTTACATTAATTTATTACTAAATATTATTTTCTATGTTCTATTTTTCATTTATTTATAGATCAACTTACTTGTTACTGTAGTATTATAACTATAGTATTAACTAACATTAGTACTGTATTTATTATTAACTTACAGTATTGTACTATATTAGTACAATACTGTAATTAACTAAATTTTACTGTAAAATAGTAAATTTTAATAGTAAATAGTAAAATTAACTAAATTTACTATTAATACAGTATTTAGTTAATTACAATACTGTAATTAACTAAATACTGTATTAACTAAATTTAGCAATTCGTTGTTGTAGTACCAAATGACACTTTTATGGGCAATAAGTACTAGAGTTATACTAAGACATAATTGCAAATAGCAAAATTTTATCCTATTTTATTTTTTATTACAATATTTCTTTTAAAATTTCTTTTTTATAATACCTTCAGTACAATTATGCAATAAAGTGTACGCGTAATCTATACAGCACTTATGGAAGTGATATGGGTGTTGGGTATCCAACACCCATATCATCTTAATAACAAACCTAAAATTATATTCTACTAGCTGCAAGATCCCGCTTCGCTGGGTTTTTATTTGTATGTAATAGTATAGTTTTTTTTTATATATATAAAAGACTGTTTTTCTAAGTAATCTAGAATCTAGCTGCAAGGACCCGCTTCGCTGGGCAAAAAGTAACGATAGTGAAGATTAAGATAATTACATTATAGCTAATCTTACCCGTTTTCACAGAATGCAAGAATTAGGTCCCCCGTTTCCAGACTAATTAGAGAATTTTTACGTTTAGTCAAACGAACAAATTTCAACGTTTCTGAAACGTTTTCAATCGTTCTATAATCGAACCAATTCGAATTTTATGTTCGAATTTAATTCGAACAAATTCGAAAAAATCGAACAAAACATTCGAAATAGAAAGCCACTTTCAACTACTTTTAGCCTCATATCTCCCGCACCCTTATAGCTATCGAGACGCAACCACCCCTATGCACGAATGGAGACTTGGGGCTACTACTACATACGAACACCATTCACGTGCGATGTGTAGTTTTGGCGAAAACGTGAGATATAGGGACATACATGTTCATTTATATATATATATAGATAAAGATTAATGAATAATTCAATATCAGTCAATTATTAAATTTTTTATGATAAAAAATAATAATAATACTGTACTCTGTTATCAATCGCTTACTTATACAACGTGACTGTGGGTTGTTCAAGAAGAAAGATCGTAGTTATGGAGTATGGAACAGTTTCTTTCTAGATGTATACAAAACATTCTAGAAATTTGTTTGGTCACAGCAATGCGACACGTGGGCGATGCTCCCAGCAGGACATTTAGGAAAACTGGCCCCTATTTAGGTGTTACAAACGTAAAGGAATCCTGCAAAACTCTACGTGGCCAGCACCAACCCATTGTTCGTAGAATTATCCATTCGGCCACTGGTGGGCTGCAAGGGATTAAAACTAAATAACTTAACTTATATTAAATTTCTTTCAAACTCTTTAATCGTTTCTGTCGACTTCTTTCCTAGACAATTTTAATGTTATGACATACATTTATTTATATTTAATAAAAACGAAAACATACCTAAATGAAAAGAAATATATATTCAATAGGCCTACTGCATGATTCCAGTTTACACAGATTTTACTGTATATGTTTATAAGTGCGTTTTTTTTACACTTGATGATCCCTCCCTGGATAATCTACTGATTTGTAAAACACTTAATTTTCTGTAGAGATATGTTGTAAGATTATGTTTCGCCATTTTTATGTAGTAAAAGAAATTAAGGCAAGATAGAAAAATAAAGGGAAATGTCAACACATACCATACTTCATTTTGCGCTTCTCAAAATGTCCCGTCAAATTTCAAAGCGAATTTCTCGATAAATTTGTTAGTAATTTTTTAAAATAAGTCACCTTTTAGCAGTGTAACGAGTGACGTAATTTATAAAATATAATAAGAAAATAATATTATTTTCTTAGTCATGAACTTTGTGTATGTGATTCTGTATTCAATATGTAATAATAGGATCTTCCAAAAAGAATTACATGTGAATATATACAATATAAATCATGATAACAATAAGACGGAAATTATTATTTACTTATATATTATAAATATAAATCGTGATAACAATAAGATGGAAATGTTATACTTACTTATATTTAGCAGTACTTGTACGATTACAATGAAATAATAAACATTTCTAATAAAAATAAGCTTAATGGTTATAAGCACCGAACTTTGATAATGCCAATAATAATATTATTATTAATCATATAATAATAGTATTATTATTTAAATGAATAAAAGGTAGTCGTCAGTTAACGAAATAAAAACACTCCTTGAAGTTGTGTTAAGCAAAAATCTATATCCTATAAGAATATTAAAAGCTGAATACGATTCCGAATCCTGATCTTCACATTTCAAAATTTCTTTGGCATTTCTTGTCAACTCACGATGATTTACTAGTCTATCTACGTGTACTTGTATCATCTCAAAACACTTCAACCTTCTTCATCTATGTGCTAAATAACGATTCATCAATCATCATGTGTTTGCCATTCTTAATGATGATGATAAAGAAGAATTAAATCGGTTAAAAATAAGTATACCAATAGATGAAACAGACTTCAATAAATACTACAAAACAAATAGAAAGCTGGTCGAGTCAGATTGAAAAACCACAGTGTAGAGTGCCATTGGGTGCTATTGTGTCCCTTTTTTTTCGGTAACTGTTAAAGTAATAATGAGCGTTAACTGAGGACTACCTTTATCTTCCTGCATATAAAATTGTGAGATAATCATGAAGTACTATAATCGTGTAATTTTTGTTTACGCCATCTTGATACTTACTTATTTTAATTGCTAATAAAAAAAACAATTTACAACTTAAATATTTTTGCTGATGTAATTGTTTACTTTAAATGGAAAAAAAAACAAAATACATATTTTGTTTAAATTTTATTTTTAAGATAATTTAATTTTCAAATATTTGTAGTTATTATTTATTAGTAATTTTATAAGTAATTCTAGTTTTAAAAATTAGTTCAACGTACACAATGTGGAGTGTTCATCATCTTGCATAAAGGCAAAGTCATCACTATGACTATTTAATTAACTATCGCAGAACGTTTGGTGACTTCTTTCTTA
The DNA here is from genome assembly GCF_000671375.1 of Centruroides sculpturatus. Classification (NCBI taxonomy): domain Eukaryota; kingdom Metazoa; phylum Arthropoda; class Arachnida; order Scorpiones; family Buthidae; genus Centruroides; species Centruroides sculpturatus. Next base: position 770,259 of record NW_019384353.1, on the reverse strand, counting down.
CTCAAAATTCATTATAAATCATAAAATATATACAGTTTTAAGGGAACATCATCGCCAAATTTCGTCCTAGCGATTATTTTTTTTTTCGAAAATCGAAACCACACTCTAAAAAAACATCTCGTAACCTACACCCGATTTGGCTATTTGCACAAAAATTCTTTTTATAGAGAATTATGAATATCTACTATAATTATGATTGATCATTCTATATACAAAGGTATCACGTATGTGTCACTTTGTATTAAAATATTTAACATGTAGAACTTTCTTTTAATAATGCAAAACTTCATTCAACGACAGTTTTGCTTTTCGATAACTTGTTATTGAATACTTATTTCTGTGGAGTGAAATGATTAACGTATTACATTACTGATACCATAAGAGTATATGCGGATTATATATAATATAATAATGATTCTTCCTTATTAAAAGATCAAGTTCTCCAAATATTTTAGAGTTTCCGATAACTTTAGAACCTTAAAGAAAGCCAGAAAAGCTACCAAAACATAATATGTAGAAAGCCTTTTGTCGAAAATTTCTGAAATTTTGTAGGGGGTTTATGTATTAGGGGATTAATTCTATTAAATTTTGCTGATTTAAAAGTCGGGGGAGTGAGAAAACGAAGGGATCGTCTATCAAATCTCGAGTGGAGTCGTACTTAACAAAGATTTTACTCGTTATTACAATTACAGTAGACATGTAAATTAAAGTAGTCATGGAATTCATATAACAAGGAATTATCTACAGTGTTATAGGGGTAGATCCCCTATAACACTGTAGATAATTCCGTGTTATATGAATTCCATGTTATACGAGTCACTTAGACTTTACAAATACGTGAACCGTTCACAGCCCGGCACACGTATTTGTAAAATCTAAGTGACTCGTACAACATGGAATTCATATAACACGGAATTATCTACAGTGTTATAGGGGGGAATCTACTGTACATCACTGTTTTGTCTGCATTATTATTCTATAATATATTGTATTTTGTTATTTACATCCTGTATTCTGTGATTCTCTGTTGTATAATATTTTAATGCATATGTTTTCTGTATCATACAACTTGTTTTTTTAGCCCCATCTTTTGTATATATTACACATGTAATGTTACTGTAACCTCTAATGTTAATGATCTGTAATAATGCCAATATGATCTTGTCTGCACCTGGTTATATGTCTATGGCACCAGGTATGTACTGTAACTCAGTATTTTATTAATAAAATGAATCTGAATCTGTACATCACTGTAATTGCAAATTACTGTAAATCGGAATATGATAATCACTGATGCATTCGAGTATATTATTTTGTTAATTATTTAAATTAGTTTTTTTTTCTTCTTTTAGGCAAGTAACAGCCGCAACGCACTGGGTAGACTACACGACGATGGAGTCAAATCGATTCCAGACAATGAATTAACTTCGTTACCTGTTAAAGAACTGAACAAACGGTTGAAAACTGGTGAATTTAGTAAACAAGTCATCAAGAAACTAAAACAACGCAGAAGAACTTTGAAAAATCGTGGATATGCGGCAAGTTGTAGAAATAAGAGAATGGAATTGAAGGAAAATCTGGAAACTCGAAGAAAAGACATTGTGGATGAAATCTGTGAATTAAAAGAAACAAATATCAAGTTAGAAAAAGACATTAACACTATTAGAGAAATGATTTTAGAATTGAAAAGTTCTATTGACATGAATAATATAAAATTGCCTGAAGTTTATAAGAAACTTATAGACGACGTTATGATGGATCATACGCCATCTTCACAGATAAACTATAACAGCGATTATCAGACAAGTGGCATATCACGAAATATGATGTAGATGATAGGAAATTAATTAATTAAAATAACTGCGAATTTCTTGTGATCATTATTTTTATAGTAATTTTTTTAATTATTTATACTTGAAACGTTTTTTTAGAAAATTGGTGTTTCAGATAAAGTAATTTATCATATATTGTATAATATTAACACAATATTCAGTTAAAAATTGAAATTATTAGCGTTAGAAATCAGATCTATATATTTTTATTAGCATTAAGTTAATCATTAAGGGTATACATTGTCTACTTGGACTTTGTTTATTAATTTAAAAAAATCACGTGACTTTAGACCACACCGGAAATTCGTATATAGTTAATCAGGATTTCCGGCCACTAAGCTTTGCATATCTGGTCTCGATTATGCTTTTAATAGGTCATTTTTTTAAATTTAAAATAATTGAAAATAAAACATTCGATAATACCAGGATTTTACTAATTACAAGTTCCCTTATATATATAATTAGCACAAATGACCGAAAATCTCGTAAAATATTTGAGTATTTACAGTAGCTTGTACTCAGTCTGCTAGGACCTAGACTTTCCCTGAAGCGTTCATAATAACATTCCGCGAACGTTGAACAACAGCTGTTCTCAAGGTCAAATAGTAGTAAACAGTGTAAACTGCACGTGTCTCTTTGCGGGTTGCGATAAATGAAAGAAAAATACGTATTTAGTATCCCTGCAGCTATATATATTTTTAACTAAAAGCATTTATTTTAATTCTTTAATATTTTTAATAGTGTTCTTCCAAAAACCGTCTTTGGGTGGTATTTTTTTTCGCGGTAATTTTTACGTTCTAATTTATTTTAATATCGGATTCGCGCTTTATTTCGATATAAATATTAATTATCAACAATAAAAGAAATATTTAAGGGGTTGGGAAGGGTGAAAAAATTGCGTTACAAGATTTTATGCAGATAGTACCATTAAAGTGGGACATAGAAATGGGATTAATGGATTGGAACATGTTTGCTCCTTGTGTTGAGGCTTTTACTCAATAGAATATTATTTGTTGGGCTGCAATTTAAAAATATTGTAGACCTGTAGACCTATAATTTCTCAATGACGTCCGTCATTCCTTAATCTCGAGAACGGAGTTAGATAGATGAAAGACGAGACCAGACATGGAAACCTTTAGGGCAAGAAACCCATATTAACTATATATAAATATAAATTTCCAATGCAAACCGAAATTCACGTTATTTCAATTCAAAACATTCCCCTGAAAGGAGTTAATAGATGACCGGCATGACTCTATTGCTAACAGGACAAGTATAACGTATAGGAGCAAACCACTACTAATTTGAGGTAGCGAGCATATAATTTAAATTAAATCATTGTGACAACCACACATTAACGTCAAAGTCACGTGACATCCGCAACCCTTTTACCCTGATGATTCATCCATTCCTACTTCTAAGCGCATGTCCGATTCACTGATGAAATGCGATTATATTTGTGCTGTCGTCATCAAATAACGTCAGCAAGCTTTGTTCTTCGGGGAAGTATTGTTCCGGACGTAGCTTTTTCCCCCAGCTTTAAAAATCATCATAAATATTCTATTAATATTAAGGTAATCTGAAGAAAATTAGATACTTTATAATCCCAATCAGTTTATGCTACAAATATCCCCGTGTAAGTCTTATAACCGAGTTTAAAACAATGGAGGAGCAAAGAAGTCAGTCCTTATTAAATAACTGTTGTGAAATGAAGGTGAGCTTATTTATATAAATCATTTTCTTTTACTCATTAAACACTTAATTATTGAAAGAACAAACTTTCTGGTGGTGTTATATTCTTGTTAATCATAAATTATATCGGCTTAATGAGTGCTAATTAAAAAAAAAATCATGATTTTAATCTAAAATCTTATCGTTTCTAACAAACAGTTAGGGAGGGTCGAGTTATACACTCCGTAACGTAATCGTATCCGTATCCGTATATGTTTGCTACACTGGATATCTATAGCAATAGGTATAAACTACCGTAAGGGCTTTTCCTTATCCGTAAGGGTACGGAAAAGCCCTTACGGATACGGAATTATAGTGTTAGATCTGGCAATTACTACAAATGATTTTGCCCATGTTCACAATGGACTGCTTTTACTACGATGGGGAAGACTGGAGAGTACTTAAGGTGATGATTTATTAATCCAAGTCATACAAGAATTTCCATTTATTTATGATAAAAGTCATACAGACTTTAAAGACATTAAAAAAATAAGTAATTCATGGAAGACCGTGGCAATTGACAGGTATGTAGTCGCCAAAATGTATACAGAGTAGATATGTACTGTACGGTACGTGCAGGTATTTGAAAATACAGCATTTTTCAGTTTCTCTGAAGCCTAGGCGAGGTGGAAACTGTTACGAGAACGCTTCGGAAAAGAAGATCGCCGATTTACTCCATGTGGGAGCGAGAAAGCATCGCAGCCTGTATGGCCTTTATACCAATCAATGATGTTTTTAAAGAATATTGTAAAACGTCGCAAGTAAGTATGCTGTAGTTGACTATATTTTGAAGCATTTACTACAGTGTTTCTCAACCTATAGATATCAGAAAAAGTTATATTGGCCTCAATTTTTTAAACCTGTATAGGTGTTACCATCATTTGGGACATACTGTCCAATTTAGAACATAATAAATCTAAAATCATGCTTTAAATACACATAGAAACAATTAATTAAATTAGAAGTAAACTATTAAAAGTGAATCATCATTTAACAAAGTTTTAATCTTTTATTACTTTATGTCTGCCTGCGAACCACCTGCTCCATCATTGCTGACTAGATGTGGTCTGTGGACCGCAGGTTGAGAAACACTGCTTTATGATATTGCACAGTATTCTCAAATAGTTTTTTTGGCTTTCAGGACTCGATGTAATTATGCACCGTTGATCGATCTTGAAGCATCCATGAGAGTATACAAGTGTACTCTATGGGGATGCAGACACATTCCCATGGAATACACTTGATACATTAACCAGAGATGTATCGGAGAGTGAACAGTAAGACTTTTGTGATGATCCATCAACTTCTGTCGGTGACAGATCAACTCACCTGACAAATACCAAAAGAAAAAAAAAAGAACAGAAACTGATAAAGTTGAACTAGAGACAAGCATACTAAATACTTTATCAGCTGTTCAACCCTTTCTAACGAACATTCAGAACCGCAATAGTGACGACATTTTTGTAGAATCAATTTCTGCAAATATATCAGAATTAATGAGAAAAATGAATCCAAACGAAAAAAAAAAGAGTTTAAAATATCTATTTTGGAATTTTTAGCCAAATATGAATAAATTTGAACACTCCAAGAACTGTTGTTTTGTTTGATTTGGTAAACCACATTCATGAATATACAGACAGTATTTGAATATAAGTATATACATCATTAGTACATATATTCAAATATACATATTTTAGAGATTCCTCTATGTATAATAAAACTATCTTAATTATACATACAGGAAAAGGAAACAAAGCAGTAAAAATTTTTTAAAGATATAACAAGACTGATACAATTATCAAAAATATACATTTCAATCAAAATAATTAAATATTACAATACTAACCATCTAAATATTCTAAAATTTTAATATCTTCATGAATTTGGTAGGGTTCCTCGATTAACAATCCCTAACTGAAAGGTACTGTACATGTCCCTTATTCGTGAAAAAAACTCCTTTAGAGTATTCCGAATNGCAATTTTTTAAAATATCTTTCATAACGATATGCAAATTATTGTGAATAAAATTTTATATTATATATTTATTTTTCTAGCGTATAATTCCACTATATATGAATATATTTCTGGAATTACCAGGAAATTTTTAAGGTGCTTAGTCATCGATTAATTAGTACAACAAAACACAAACAGCTAACACACTTGACAATGGTAAGTTTTCTTTTGTACTTATAGAATGTGTTTTAAATGTTTACATTAATTTATTACTAAATATTATTTTCTATGTTCTATTTTTCATTTATTTATAGATCAACTTACTTGTTACTGTAGTATTATAACTATAGTATTAACTAACATTAGTACTGTATTTATTATTAACTTACAGTATTGTACTATATTAGTACAATACTGTAATTAACTAAATTTTACTGTAAAATAGTAAATTTTAATAGTAAATAGTAAAATTAACTAAATTTACTATTAATACAGTATTTAGTTAATTACAATACTGTAATTAACTAAATACTGTATTAACTAAATTTAGCAATTCGTTGTTGTAGTACCAAATGACACTTTTATGGGCAATAAGTACTAGAGTTATACTAAGACATAATTGCAAATAGCAAAATTTTATCCTATTTTATTTTTTATTACAATATTTCTTTTAAAATTTCTTTTTTATAATACCTTCAGTACAATTATGCAATAAAGTGTACGCGTAATCTATACAGCACTTATGGAAGTGATATGGGTGTTGGGTATCCAACACCCATATCATCTTAATAACAAACCTAAAATTATATTCTACTAGCTGCAAGATCCCGCTTCGCTGGGTTTTTATTTGTATGTAATAGTATAGTTTTTTTTATATATATAAAAGACTGTTTTTCTAAGTAATCTAGAATCTAGTTGCAAGGACCCGCTTCGCTGGGCAAAAAGTAACGATAGTGAAGATTAAGATAATTACATTATAGCTAATCTTACCCGTTTTCACAGAATGCAAGAATTAGGTCCCCCGTTTCCAGACTAATTAGAGAATTTTTACGT
>NW_019384353.1:713613-756101 GCF_000671375.1 Centruroides sculpturatus | reverse complement strand
TCTACAAATATGTCAGAATTAATGAGAAAAATGAATCCTAAAGAAAAAAAGGAGTTTAAAATATCTATTTTGGAATTTTTAGCCAAATATGAATAAATTTGAACACTCCAAGAACTGTTGTTTTGTTTGATTTGGTAAACCACATTCGTGAATATACAGACAGTATTAGAATATAAGTATATACATCATTAGTACCTATATATATATATATTTTTATAGATTCCTCTATGTATAATAAAACTATTTTTATTATACATACAGGAAAAGAAACAAAACAGTAAATTTCTTTAAGACATAACAAGAAGACTAGATTATTCTAAAAAAACTTTAATATATAAAACTGTACAATTATGAAAAATATACATTTGAATCAAAATAATCAAATATTACAATAATAACGATTAAATATTCTAAAATTTTATTATCTTTATGAATTTGGTAGGGTTCCTCGATTAACAATCCCTAACTGAAAGGTACTGTACATGTCCCTTATTCGTGAAAAAAACTCCTTTAGAGTATTCCGAATTCCGCGATCCACATTGGAGAGGCTCCCAATTGGGAGATGGCTCATCCCGGAACTCACCTGGAATAAATCGCCAGAGATATTTTCCTGGTTACAAAATTCGGGGGGGGGCAGTATTTTGGCACTGAATTATTTTTCATTATAAAGTTATGTAGGGTAACTGTGTATAACACTGTTTTTGTTTCATCATCAGGAGATGCTCTAATTGATTGATGGAAAATGCGCCATCGCGATGCCAAGATTCCAAATGTTCTCTCTATAACTCTACTTGCCCGGGAGAGACAGTAATTGAAGATTGATTCACCCTCTGGCAAATTCATCCCAGGCAGTGGCGGCCTTAGGGGGTGGCGAGCAGGGCAATCGCCCGGGGCCTCGCTCTTGGAGGGGCCTCGCGCAACAACCAAGTAGAAAAAAGTTGATATTTAAAACTTTTTATTTTATCCTTGGCTATTAGTTATAACAATAAAATAAATTTAATATATAGTACAGTATATATTAATATTAATAAGTGCCTACTATTTCAATTCACATACTTTGCACAAAGGACAAGGGCCTCGCAAAGTTCTGCCGCCAAGGGCCTCGCAAAGATCTGCCGCCCAGGGCCTCGCAATGGATAAGGCCGCCGCTGATCCCAGGATAAGGGTGCGTAAGCTTGAGTTTTAGCGGAAATGTAGAATCTGCAACAAATATAAATGAGAGGGTTATGTTTGTAGCTGGTAGTTTTCCCTCTTTTGGCAACTTTAACTTTTCAATGTTATTAGACAGGAGACTGCTTCCAAAGGCTGACAATGACAAGATAGTTGTATCAGAGTCACTCCCGTAAGCTCCTATACAGTATCTACAAATGTAAATCTGTAGTCTGCATCGCATGCAGCCATCAGAACGATGCTAAAGATCCGGACATTGGTGGTGCCTTGATGTCTTTTCAATCTATATCCCCTAGGCAGAGAGGAAACTGTACAGACCTGGAAATACACAAAACATTGTAGAAATGAAAAAGAACATGTACCATACACACTAAGCTTCTTATTTAAATTTCATAAATTAGTCAATTTTATATTTATATAATTAGAGAAATTTGATAATAATATAAGATATGCTATAAACAAAAAATTGTTGGAATAATTACAGAGTGTACCGCGACGAAAACAAGCTTAAGCAATGGCATCTTCGAACGGGGTACACTCTGTAATTATTCCAACAATTTTTTGTTTATAGCATATTTTATATCGATCATTTCTAACAAATTATACGTGTTTTGGTAATGTTCGAGTCAAATTAGTCTAGATTTGATTAATTTTATGGAAGAAAACCGTGGTATTTGCGTGAAGAAAGCGTGGTATTTGTTTAATTTAATACGTTTCGATTAGTACGAAATAAAGCATTTGACTGGTGTCAGATTTTGCTTTAACATCTAAAAATAATAATAAAAATATTGAAAATATATTACACAGTAATTTTCTTTTTTAACAAGTCGTTTACACTTAGAATAAGTAATTACTAATATAAATTTCTATTCTTGTTAACAGATCGATATAATTTCTGACAAATCCAATCAGGATATGAAAAGAACAGAAGAAGATAATTGCCGAGAAGAAATAATTACTTCTGAATGGACAGATCCATATGATTTTATAATTAACGACGAATTGCAAATAGAATCTCCTGATATATTAGAAATAGAAATTAATGGCTTAATTTACACGAAGAAAATTCCGAGTTCTCCGGAAGGTATTTCAATTAGAGATTTTGAGTTAAAGATAAGCGAATTTATATACAAACCAGATCGAATTTTTCATTACGAAGACGTTACAGAATTAGAAAAAGAGAATGAGGAACTTGTAAATTCATTCAATTCTTCTTTGAGTCTCGATGGCTCCAATGGAAAACCGCAGTATTCTGTTAGCATTTAAGAATTATTTGCGTTAAAACATTTATATTGTATTCGCTGAGTAAATAAAAATTTGTATATAATGCAAATTTGATACAATAAACAATTCGTACATTTCGTATACTTCTGGTAATCTAGAAATAAGACAACTAAAAAGTACAATTAAATTCGATGGTAGCACTTCCATTGCAGTGGATTTCCTGAAGAAAAGGGGGGAAAAATATCTATTGTTTTTCTTCTTTTTTCAGTAAATAAATAAATAATATATATTCCCTAATAATATCTAGAAGCAGATATAAGTAAGCACAATTATTTTCGTATAATCATGTTTACTTAATTAATTAAAATTATAATAAACAATTATCGATATTAAGGCAAAATAAAACATCATTTTAAAGTAATACCAAGCAATTTACAGTTATAAACTTTTCTGCAAATGCGGAGATCGCACTAAAATGAATCCAACTTAAACATTTCGTGGCATTTTATAAGGCCTTTAGGGCCGAAGGTTCATGAGCATAAATTATTTATTTTCTTCCGATTTCAAATTTAATAGGAATACAGTCGACCCTCCCCCTATAACACTGTTGATTTTTCCGTTTTATATGAATTCCATGTTGTACGAGTCACTTAGATTTTACAAATACGTGAGCCATTCACAGCCCGGCGCACGTATTTGTAAAATCTAAGTGACTCGTACAACATGGAATTCATATAAAACGGAAAAATTAACGGTGTTATAGGGGGGTCGACTGTATTCAACGAATTTATTCATGTGTAAAACGAATTGTTTTGTATGCATCAAATAATGTTGTATAAAATTTAAAATTAAAATTTTCTGTATTTCTTCTTTTATAAACGTTGAAAGAAAGCGAAAAAATACAAACAATATGAACATCGCTCCGAATGAGTAATAACTATTTAACACATAATTTACTTTGAAAAATAAAATTCTCTATGGCATATTTTATGGTGAATATTTTAAGGATTAATTCTGAATCAAATCTAAATAAGTATTTTATAATGTATCAATTAATAGAGATTAGATAAAAACACAAGTTGAAAGGATTTCAGGATGATTAACATCCGTATCATCTGTACACTGTTTATGTATGTATTGTTTCTCCATTTACAATGAATTACTTTTATATACGTTTTTCTTTATACATTTTTTTCATTGTGCCTAATAAGTCAGATAGTATTTTATCCCTGGTCCAGAGAAAATTTAGGGATTTTCATGAAATCGATATAGATGTAAGGTGCAATACTGTTTAAAATAAATAGCATACGTTCATTAAAAATTAATCATTTCAAGTCAGAAAAGAAAGTCATATTAATGACATCAAATATTATAAAGTAATAATTACAAAAATTTATGTTTTTATACACAGGGCCATCGTATGGGGTGAGGCGTGTGACGTCGCCTCAGGGTCCAGTTTCAAAAGGGCGGCATTTTGGTATCACATATTGAATGTTGAATATTCACTTCAATGTACAATTGACTTTTTTGATAATTTTGCAATGAAAATACGCTGTAATTTATTATAAATTATAATAAATAAATGATGCTATAAACAGTTAAATTCTTCCGAACCGAACCGATTATTTTCATTGTAATAACTTTTAAAAGCTTTTAATACCATAAATGAGATCGACAAGAGATGAGACAGATAATTCTCTCTGTACTTGTAGTTGTTGTTGTAATTTTAAGTACTTCTGAGGATAAGGTTAAAGGTTAATCCTTTTCATAAATATATTTTATATATTACGCATGTAAACAGTGTAGAATAGTAATCGATATATATATAATAATTCGTTTTATAGCTAAATACTCGTTGAATATTCGTAAATTAAATAATCAGCGTTATTTGCTTTTATTAGTGTTGTTCCTATGTTTGTTTATAGCATATTTTATATCGATCATTTCTAACAAATTATACGTGTTTTGGTAATGTTCGAGTCAAATTAGTCTAGATTTGATTAATTTTATGGAAGAAAACCGTGGTATTTGCGTGAAGAAAGCGTGGTATTTGTTTAATTTAATACGTTTCGATTAGTACGAAATAAAGCATTTGACTGGTGTCAGATTTTGCTTTAACATCTAAAAATAATAATAAAAATATTGAAAATATATTACACAGTAATTTTCTTTTTTAACAAGTCGTTTACACTTAGAATAAGTAATTACTAATATAAATTTCTATTCTTGTTAACAGATCGATATAATTTCTGACAAATCCAATCAGGATATGAAAAGAACAGAAGAAGATAATTGCCGAGAAGAAATAATTACTTCTGAATGGACAGATCCATATGATTTTATAATTAACGACGAATTGCAAATAGAATCTCCTGATATATTAGAAATAGAAATTAATGGCTTAATTTACACGAAGAAAATTCCGAGTTCTCCGGAAGGTATTTCAATTAGAGATTTTGAGTTAAAGATAAGCGAATTTATATACAAACCAGATCGAATTTTTCATTACGAAGACGTTACAGAATTAGAAAAAGAGAATGAGGAACTTGTAAATTCATTCAATTCTTCTTTGAGTCTCGATGGCTCCAATGGAAAACCGCAGTATTCTGTTAGCATTTAAGAATTATTTGCGTTAAAACATTTATATTGTATTCGCTGAGTAAATAAAAATTTGTATATAATGCAAATTTGATACAATAAACAATTCGTACATTTCGTATACTTCTGGTAATCTAGAAATAAGACAACTAAAAAGTACAATTAAATTCGATGGTAGCACTTCCATTGCAGTGGATTTCCTGAAGAAAAGGGGGGAAAAATATCTATTGTTTTTCTTCTTTTTTCAGTAAATAAATAAATAATATATATTCCCTAATAATATCTAGAAGCAGATATAAGTAAGCACAATTATAAAAAAAGAGTTTAAAATATCTATTTTGGAATTTTTAGCCAAATATGAATAAATTTGAACACTCCAAGAACTGTTGTTTTGTTTGATTTGGTAAACCNCATAAATAAAAACAATTTATTCTCATAAATATTATTTCTCATTACGAAAGCAATCAAATTTCATTATTAATTTTTTTATATAATCGTAATTACTTCTATAGTCGACCCCCCTATAACACTGTTGATTATTCCGTTTTATATGAATTCCATGTTGTATCAGTCACTTAGATTTTACAAATACGTGTGCCAGGCTGTGAACGGCTCACGTATTTGTAAAATCTAAGTGACTCGTACAACATGGAATTCATATAAAACGAAATGATTATTTCGTTTTATATGAATTCCATGTTGTACAGTGTTATAGGGGGGTCTACCGTATTGTGTAGAAATGTTATTTTTATGTAAATTTGTTTAAATATCGCTGAAACTTAAATCCAATTAAAAGATTAAGTACACATTCTTATGATTATAAATTTAAATGTCTTCAACAAACTGTAATTTAAGTGTTATAAACATGTGCGTGAGACAAAAATAATAAATTATTCGATTCAAACTAGAAAAACACAGTTGATATTTGCTTTTTTTAAATAGTATTTAAGTATAAAATTTGTCGAGAATTATAATTTACAGATTAATTTCGCAGTGACAGATTAAATTTATAACGAAAGTATCGGAACATAAGTCTAATTTCACCTTCATTCAATACTAAGATGCTTAAAGATATTATTTTAATAGATTAATATTAAAATAATAATGATAAATTAGAAAACATAATATATTCCGTATAAATTCAAGAACTATTAATTGTATAATGTTTAAAATATATATATATTTACAAACACTACACGATGCACTAATAATGCTGATGAGTTATTAGCAAACAAACTTTCATCCTCAGTCAATATTCTAATAAGGCAAGAAAAAGGAAAACCATACATTCTAATAGAAGAATATACCTTTTAAAATTGTAAAACTTCAATTAAAGGAGATTTGAAAAACTCAAAATGTACATCTTTAGATCAAAAGTATAATAAAATAATTTCTTTTCTCCTTCAGATTAACTTATTTTAAGAGCTTTAAATAAGAAAAATGAAGGGTTTTTTTTGCCAAAGGATCTAATTTTACTACTATCAATTTTGTAATAATACTCTCAACATTGTTTTTTAGGAATATATTATCGTTCCTGACACGAAACCTTATAAAATTCCACGAAATGTCTTCAGTCGATTAATTCAAGAGCTATTTGATCTTTTAAAGAAGTTTATAACTATAAAAAGGTTGGCATTACATTAACTTGAGTTATTTTGTATTAATTTGTTTTATAATAATATTTTAAACCTCTTATTTAATCAATATAACTAAAATAAAATATAAAACTTGAAAGAGGAAAGCGTGGGGAGAAGCTGGAATTGGACAAATGTGTATGTAACCTATAGAAGTATACACATTTATTAAGTATACACTTAAACTTATAACATTACTACTGTTTTTAATTATGACAAGTAAAAATTATACTAGTTTGTATAGTATTTTTTTTCTCAAACATTTTCGAAACAAATTAAAATCAAATCTACGTAATTAAAGTATTTGTGTACTTCGAATTAGAAGTTCTTATGAAATTCGATAATACCGGAGTTTCGGTTATCAATATTCGACATATAACACGTTGATAACTGTTTTATTATATGTATATGATAACTTCGATATAAAATTTCGAGAACATCGGTATTATAATACAGTAGAGAGTCGTTTATCCGAATCAATTGGTGACTGGGGTTGTTCGGATAACTGATTTTTTCGGATAACCGATTATGTAGGGAAAAAATATATTAACCTATCCCGTGTTGAAATTTTTCTCCGTTGCGTGTCGCTTCGCGTTGAATTTTCGTCGATGTTAAGCCTAACGTAAACTTTTTAAAATAATAATCGTGGCTATTGTATCATTAAAAATGGTTTCTTTATGTTTTAGAAACGAAATAAATACATTGAAATATATAAAAACAAATAAAAATTATACTTTAGGCTAACGGAATTCTTTCGGATAACCGACTTTCGGATAAACGACGCTCTACTGTATTTTTAAAGATGCTTTTATGCAAATTTGTTCGTAATTATAATTCACATATTAATTTCACACTCACCAATAAAATAAAATAAAATATATTTGGTATTTTAATAGACTTTAATCAAATTTAATATTCACTCGCCATAATTAAAAAGCTCAATGGTAATTTTATTCTTACATGAAAGTGCTATGACTACTTTATAAAAAATATTTTAATTTTTGCATAAATTCTGCAACTATCGATTGTATATTGTTTAAAATATATGAATTTTTACAAACATTAAATGATGCATTAATAATGCTTACGAATTATCAACAAACAACACCATTAAGGATAATGATTTCCCGGTAGATAGCCTTAAGGATTTACTTTTTCTGTCTTCACATTGTTTTCTTATTATTTTGAAGTCACACGTAAACACTTGGCAAACGTCTATATTTTGCTATAAAAGCTCGGATTTTAGATTCGCTCAGTATCTAGAAAGCGTCAGTTCGGACCGTCATCTAAGCAATTTTACCGAAAGTATTGTTCCATCCTCAATGGTAAGTGTTTCATTTTGTGTTTGTATTATGGCTGTCGAGACAATTAAATAATGTTATAAGTTAGACTGTGATATAAGAGATCACATCTTAAATTATAGATTTATATTAATTTTATTGACTGCTATTGCTTTAGTTAATTTGAAAATATAATTAAATTCGTGTTTAATAACATTGAAACATCAATATAATATTGAAAAGAATAATGTCAACTGCGGATTAACGTATTTCAGACGTACCAGTATCTCACCAATGAATGTTTACGTGTGTAGATAAAAATAAACAAATTAATAATTATTATTATTATTCTTATTTATTAATTAATAATGTAATTAAAAAAATAGCAGAAGATATATTTACAAGATATATGTAAAATAGAGAAGAAACAGAAACGTTTTTAACTGTTTTGCATATTGTAGCAGACTCGTAGCCTACAATAAAAGGTGGTCTCTGCTAAGGAAGATTATTAGTTCCAGTTGTCGGAAAAGGAAGAAATCGAGACGTTTTCAGTATCATTTTGTATTTTCCTAAATTCATTCTGTTTTTTCACAGGAAAACAACAGAGAGCGGCTTCTTTCGGACGAAGAGTTGATGAAATTCTCCACACCGTTTTTAAATCGGCTCATTAAACTTTACGAGTACAATGAAGAAGAAATACTTTTAATGAAGCAGCGAAGAAAGACCTTAAAAAATCACGGTTACGCCGTAACCTCCAGGGAACAAATACACCAAAGAATAGAATATTTAGAAAAAGAAACTGAAAAGGTGAAAAGTGAAATATCACAGTTACAACAACAGAAGATTGAATTAACACGCAATATACGGGACGTTCATGAAAGTATTTTGTCATTAAAATCATTTGCGGAAATTAAGAATATAAGGTTACCTGACGATTGCGATACATTCATTTATGAGGTTTTGAGAGATTTTTCGCAAGCAAAAGAATTTTCGTCCTACAAATGAATCATTAATGATTATACTGCATCTCCTGGAATTATTTTAGAAGAGACGAGTGATAGAATAATTGTATTTAAGCCTGTATTGTATTGTAAATATTAATTGTATTTAATTCTTTAGCTGTTAATTTCGCAATTATTGTGAATAAGTAGGATTCTTAACGTTTCCAAGTCCTACGAAATTACTCAAATGGATGAAATTGTTTTGTCTGAAAATAATTTTGTTTCTTCAATTAAAATATAAAATAAATGTATTTAATGGTGTGCTATATTATATAAATATTATCTTTTAAACCACTTTTACACTTCAATTAGGCAAATAATTAAGGAATTAAACTTAATTCGTATAATTCATCGATGCATGGAAATGCAGTAACATATCCATTTTACGGGGGATTTCTAGCTTCTGTTAAAGCCAAAAATCTGTCATAAAATAGATTTTCTGGCTGTTTGTGTTAAACTAATTTGTCAAATTTTTAAACTGTTTTTAATCATGTGGAGACATTTGTGTAAATACATCTTTACCTAACAGATTCGTTTTTCTCAGCAAATAAGGGGGTTGGTGTATTTGTTATTCGTGTCGAGGGTGATTTGCAACGTAGATTTGTATCTTAATTACGATACTTGTTAAATTTAGCACATCATTGCTAATGTGATGTTGTATTCTTTATTTAGAAGCTTATTTTAAAACTGTTCTTGACGTTTTGTTTGATTAAAATCAAATCGAAATATCTACAGATAAAATGCATATCGGCATATGTGAAGTGGGACATTCATTACTGTTTATGTTTATATCATAGAGAATTTATAACCCTAGTGCAGGGGTCGGCAACCTGCGGCTCTTTGGATGCGAAGCTGCGGCTCTTTAGTTCCATACGCAAATATTATTTATTTTATAAAAAAAAAAAACACAATTTAATTTTTTAACAACTTTTCAGAATTGTTCCCAAGTTCTCAAATCTTTATAATATTTACAGTAGAACCCCTGTAGTCCGCCCTTGGCTAGTCCGTCACTCCGGTTAATCCGACCGTGGTCGGAGTCGAAAAACTTGTCCTGACTCGTCGGTGTCTCACCGTCCATGGCGTTTTTCTGTGTTCGTTACAGTTACAGTGGCTAGAAAATATAGTGTCGAAAGCGCTTATATTCCTCCATTATAACCGTTCGGTCCATACATCGAGGTTAGTGACGTCACAGACAAGGTGGCGCTGATGTCAATCGTAGTGCTACTTTCGCTTTGGCTACGTGATATCCTTTCTTACAAGAACATCGAAAGCGATTAAATTTGTGCTTGTAAAGTGAATAAATCCTTAGGAAATGGCTGAACAGAAACTTTACTGACTTGTGTATTTCTAATTTATAGATATTACTCTACTGTAATTTTTAATTCTTTTATTTTTGTCGAAAAGGGTGAGAAATCTACATGCATATTAATCTGTAATTTTTTAAGAGAGATTTTTCAAATATAAAGTGTATATGCATGGGTACTTGGCAGTAGACTAATAATCGTTTATTTGTACATACTTAATTTTGTAATTTTATATTGGGACAATAAAGTAACATTCTGCCTTTATATTTTATATACTGTGTAGAATTTAATTGTAATTTTAATATTGCTTTATACTATGTCACATAATACTGTGAACAGTATACAGTATTATGTAACTGATGGCATTTGCTTAATAAATTCTATTTTAGGCCCTCACAGTGGAAGAGGTTCACAAAGCCATATAAAACTTACATTTTATTATTAAAAATATGATAAATTCTGTATTTTTTTAGTAAATATGAATAAACCTTGTTGTTAATAAGGTAATAACAAGAGTAGATTACTCTTGTACTCTAAATAATACTTGTTTGTACAGCACTCAACAGCTGTAATGTAAAAATAGACAATACAGTGTAGGCTATTTGATTTAATAAGAATCTTAATTAGCTTTAATAAAATGAATTCCTTCATAAATGTTAATAAAGTAATACTATATAATAATTGATTGCTAGTGATATGATTTATTATCGATCTAAATTCTTTTACTTGGCTACAGCACATTTACTATGCTTAAAAATCCCACTTAAAACCAATATAAACATAGGATGATACAGCCAGTGTAGCACAACGATTGACAGCAGCGCCTCTTGCGGCAACCTCCAATATAGGGACAGAAAATAAGCTCGATTTCGACACTATATTTTCTAGCCACTGTAGTTACAGTATATGTTTTAAATTGTGTGCACATGTACAGTTTTGTGTGTGTTTTCAACATGTCAGGAGTGAAACGTAAACACGTTACTCTTTCATTAAATGAAAAATTAGCAGTGCTACAAAAACTAGACAAAGGGGAAGATTGTTTATTTTACTTTTTTCTGATAATCCGACCTTTTTTGCGTTTCGACCATACCCCCAGTCCCAAAGGTGACGGATTAGAGGGGTTCTACTGTATTAACAACTGAAAATGAAGATGTAAATTTACACATACACCAAGCAATTTTTGACCATATCTTAAATTTAATTTAAAATATATGCTTTCAATCTCAAATTAGTAATGTACTGCCTCGCCCCCGTACATCACACTTTTCCTGTTAGCAATAGATTCGGGCCTGTCCTCTATTTAACTTCTTTTAAGAAAAGAGTTTTGAATTGAAATAAAGTGACTTCTGTCTTGCATTAGACGTTCATGTATAGTTAATCGGGACCTCCCGCCCCTAATTCCAATACTCTGGTGTCAAAATGGAAAAAACACGTTAAAATAATTTAACGTGGACGTCATCACTCAGTCGAAGGAAATTTCATTTCTTGTAAGAGACAAAACATGTTATAACTTCTTTCGAAATTCCGTAAACTAAACAATTGCAATTGAATCATCGTTTAGTTAGTTAAACGTCGGCCTGTCATAAAACTGCTTGAACATAACGAGAAATGAATATTCACCATTGATTAGGCATCAATCGTGATAGCAAAATAACGTCAGGATGGCCGAGCGGTCTAAAGCGCCGGACTCAAGGTAGAACCTTCCTGTAAATGCGGGAGTGTGCATTCTGGTCCACGATAGTGGGCATGGGTTCGAATCCCACTCCTGACACCAAATTTTCTTACGTGCGGTTAATTGAAAATGTCTATTTTAGTGTGAGTTAAGCATCTGGAAGACATTTTGTAACTCTTTTCATTCGAAACTGTAATGCTAATTGGTCAGAACTTTGCAACATGTTAAATTCCGTTTTGAGGCCATCGCAAAAGTAGAATAAACATATGGAAACATTGCAAAGCATCGAACAAAAACTCTGCTTCGCCGCACGTGTGTGAAGCAGAGTTTCTGTTCTAAATCCAAAGCAAAAGAAGTTTCTGAATTCTACAATCGCTGTCGCCTTCAATTGCATAAAAGATGACAGGGGCGAAGAAGAAAAGGTCCCACCGAGATTTGAACTCGGATCAGTGAATTCAGAGTACGGAGTGCTAACTATTAAATCATGGGACCTCACACAGACCCACCTGTTGCATACCACCTTAATGCATTGCAAATTGCCTTATCGACTATAGCGTAAAGATAATCGCCGCATCTGTTGTTGCCGATAATGGAAATTTCTTTGTCTACACTTTCTCGTTAAAAAGCGAAGCTGTTGCCACAAGTCTGTCGCCAAGAGAATGAAGGTTGTGGTCGTTGAAAAAGAATTTCGTTTCGTCGTGTGGAAAGCATATACATTGCAAATTGTCGATGGCTGTCCGTGATCCGTGTGTAAATAATCGAATCATTAATTTGTCTCAAGCGTACTACTGTGTTTTTATCGGAAGCGGACACGACAGAGGCACGATACTGACACTTGCATTGCACGAAATCGTGCAATGCAAGTGCTTAAATCACGGTAATTTTAACGTAGTAAAGTTATTAGATTTTAATGCTGATGTGTTTCGTGATTTTAATTAAAGTTTGTGTGTTTGTCGTGTTAAGCAAAAACACCAAAAACCTGTAAGTTTTGTTCGTGTGAAATATCGTAAGTTCTTGTGGACGAAATATTTAAATCACCCGCACAGAAACGAAAAAAACGACATTATTTATTTATAAGCCATTTATTTTCAAAATTCTTAAAGTTGCAATTAAAAAACTAAGGAGCAATTATTTATTGTGACATGGTCACAATGCTGGGTGGCAATTTTTAATCATATTTTTAATTTATTTAATTTAAAATATATGCTGTCCACCTCAAATTACTACTGTAGTGTCTCGCCCTGTACATCACACTTTTCCATTAGCAATAGAGTAATAGCAATGCCTTTCATCTATTTAACTTCTTTCAGAGGAAAAGTTTTGAATTGAAATAAACTAACTTCCGTCTTCTATCGGAAGTTCATGTAGACTATAGTTAATCGAGGCCTCCGCCCCTAATCTTTTCACATCTGGTCTCGACTTTCATCTACCTAACTGCGTTTTCGAGATTAAGAAAGGCCAGACAGTGGGATTTATAGATCTGAAATTTTTTCCACCTACAATATAGAAACAACAGTTTCAGAATATTCTACCATTGCTCCATTTAATTCGAATCGAACTCAAATCTACTTGGTTTATGAGAGTCTTCGAACATTTTAACTCTAACATAATTGATTCCACCTCCTTTCTGTGGGGATGAGTGAAAGACTACAGACAAAAAGCAGAATGATGTATCTCTATAGAAAGACATACGAAATTCTGTCAAAAAATCGAAATTTTTAACATTAAACTGAGTCGCGACGCAACAATAGAATTTCGACAATTGTCTTTTGCTTTGTTGGAATGCGATTTAGTGAATTGTTTCGAGTGTTTTCTGCGTTTTGCTGTTGTTGAAGCGATTATTTTGGGTAAGTTTAGTCCCTGATCGTTTTAGATTTAGGTGTTTTTAACATTGTTAAGCGGAAAATCACGATTAGCAGCGATAATTTTCTTATAACGAATATTTCGATAACAATTGTTGTCGAAGAGAAGAATCGAGTCTTTGACTTATTTTGGGGATTAGAATTTTTCTTATACTTAAAACGATCATTTTCTATAATTTTCTGTCGTATTTACATTATGATTTTTTAATATTCTCTTAATTTAACGTTCGTTCTACAATATTTAATACTCGATTTTTATTGTTTGCAGGATGGATAATTTTAAAGCGCTAAAGAATTGGAACAACTGTGGAGGAGAGAGTGCGGAGGAAAGCTCCTCGACATCATCGTCTTCCTCTTCAATTCGAGTGATTCGCGTGCGTCCGAAAGAAGTGCTGGAGGGTGCGAAGCAGAAATCTGATGAACCCGACAAGAAACGGGTGATTGTCATCATTCCCGATGAGAGCACGTCGTCTGTCATCGATTATCTGGAACAGAGATATCCAGAAGTTCCGGAATGGTCGGTGCAGAGACAGGCACGCGAGGAGGGACTGGAAGAGAAGTGTAAATCGATTCTGAAAAAGAGGGAAAAGAAACCTTGGTGGAAGAAGATCTTCTTCTTCTGGAAGAAATAAATCAGCAAGGTCTTCTCACCGGATGTGACTCCCCCCCCCGATTGTGACTTTCTTTTTTTACCCGGATATGAACTTTTACCTGGCTATGACCTAATGACCGGACGCGATATCATTGATCGAATGTGACCTTTCATGGCGGTTCTTCCCTTTCCTGCTGACGGTTCTTGGAACGATACGTGTCCTTCGTCATCGCTTACGAGGGACGTGTTCTTCCACTTCAGTTAATTAGAGTCGACGGTGACAACTTAGCACCGTCTTCGGTCGTTTCAAATCTCTCAACTGAGGATGAAATTCTGACCGGAAAATAATAGATTTTCGCCAGCAACGTGCGTGTCAACACTGGACACCAAAATAAAAACAAAAGGGAAATATCGCAGTTAGCATATGTCTAAGCCACAATTATAATTATATTGAACAATTAAATGTGTATATGAACTTTTACTTAATAAAACTTTTAAATGTTAAAACAATGCACTTAGTCAAATAGCTCCCTACCAGTGGCTAATGGATGGAATCGAAGACGGTTGCGAAGCGTGCATACATGCCGACTGCCAAATCCCCAGGATGCCTCTACCGGTCAATGTCAAATACCTCTTTTCTCGCATCACTAGTATATCTCAAACGACGCGATTGGGGCTTTGTAGATTTTAAACGTTTCTCACCATAGTTGTAAAAATCTAAATATGTTAAACTTAATAGTTATTTGTTTTCTAACTAATTCGTGTTAGGACCAAGTCTCCTCAGAAATTTCCAAAATATACAACTTTTCGGTCACTCTCGTCGAACTGGAAAAATTTCTTCTGTCTTTATTACATTAATAATACGAAGAAATTACTTTGTACTCGAATATTTTTAGTCTCGGAAAAAAGTGGAAAGACAAATTCTTATTAGAAACGGATACATAAATCGTAAATTTAAGGAAAATAAATTCTAGAGCTTTTTCTGTACCTGGTGCATCTCTCTTATTCATTAAATTTAGTTGTAAATGATGCTGTCGAAGTAACGGTTAATTTCTTAACATTATACAAGAATTGTACACGTTTTCTTCTACATCTCCTTAGAGATAGGACATACGAAAAATCGTAATTTCACCGGTTTAACATTGAAATCCGCGAGTGATATAAAATCGGAGAGCGGAATAAGAATATCAAATATTTTAATGGATTTTTTAAAACTCCCGTCAACTATACAGAACTATCGTAAAAACGTACCAGTAAATTCTTATTGGTTGGGTTAAGTTATAAATCTACTCGCGATTGGTGTAATCGGGCGAGGGCGGGCGGCTAACGGCCCAGAACCGGTCCCTGATAGAATCGGATGCGGTATATGTGTAGCATCCACCCGAGGTCCTAGGCTTCCACCGGCTAAACTGGGTGAGGTTGGTGCTCCGTAAAGCACGTGCGCGAATCTGCTTTTTTGGATGCTGACGATACATCGCTTCCACTCCGCCACTAATATTCGAATATACAATAGCAATCTTATTTTTTTCACGTGTAGTATAGAAATTTGTAATAAGATACATAATGCGGTTATAGTAAAATATTGTGCGATTATTTTCATATACAGTCGACCTCCCTATAACGTGCGTTCCTATAACGACAATTCCTATAACGTAGCGAAAAAATTGTAGCAACATTCGTATAAAGTACCTCCTATAACGTCGTTTCGCGACAAAATTGATAGAATCTGGACCAATAGTGGATGAGCAGCCGAACTACTTTCCTCCGACCCTGCGCCACGCTACGGAGCGGCTAAATTGAGTTTGCTATCGTCTGTTTAGTATTATATATAAATTATATATAAATTAGGTACTGTACATATAATTATATATTAATTATATATAAATTAGGTACTGTATATATAATTATATATTAACTTAATTTATTGTAACTTTATTATAATTATATATATGCTTTCTGCCGCCTGGCAACACGCTACGGAGATTTTAGGCTAGTAAGTTGAGTTTATTATCGTCTGTACAGTATGTAAATTAGGTACCGTAAGTCTAATACAGCACTAATTTTATACATTTCTTGTGAAAGAAACACTTCTTATTCAACGGCCATAAAAATTATTTATATTAATGATGTCTCCAAAGGTCAAGTTATTTTTCTGCGAAAAATTCGTTATTAGAAATCGCGGCCGCCGTTTCATGTGCTGTTCCGCAACGAAAACCAGCTTTAAGCAACGGCGTAGTCGAACGGTGCACACTCGGTAAGTAATCCTATAATTTTTTGTTTATAGCATAGTTTATACAGATTATTCCCAAAAAATTATACGTGTTTTGGAAATGTTGAGTAGAATTAGTCTAGAATCGGTTAATTTGATAGAAGAAAACCTTTCAAACAGCCTTAGTCCGTAAAGTTCACACCTATCGGGCTGCGATTGGCTCATGTATTTAATCATTCCTACAACGTAAAATTCGATTAGCGTGGAACGTATCTAAGCGTTATAGGGGGGGTCTACTGTAATTAAAATTAATATGTATTTATTTTTTAGAAAATGCAAGGGAAGAGGTGCATCCACCAATTCCAATGACGGCATGCCACTGTGAATCATAGAAGAAAACAATACAATTTAGTTAATCAGACCTTTCGTGCACGATGACTTTTCGCAGGTTAATCTAACAAACGAAAACACCATTAACTTATCACCCTTGGACTACAGATCAATTCCTGAATCCGATAATCTGAACCATTATTCTTTCCAGAAAGTACACAAAAAAGAACTTTTTCATACGAAAAATTAATTTAATACTTTAAAATTTCAAACAAATACAACAAAAATTCATCTTGGTGTTTCTTTCTTTCTTTATAACGATTTTAATCCAATAAAATTAAAAACTAACACAATTATAATATCTATTTTATCCGTTGTTCATCGTAATTATCTTGTTAACAGGTTTTGTATCTCGTTCTTCTTATCGGTTGATCAAATTTGTTTATTCATCGCTGGTTTTAAACATACTTTCAATGGAAAATAACACGTTCAATAGTATTTAACTACAACAATGTATAGATAAGTTTTGTTTATTAGTTTCAATCACATTTATTTCTATCAAATTTTTGTTAAATAAAACATTTTTAAATGATTAAAACGACAGAAAGAATTAGATTAAGTGACAAGTAATATGGCTACAGGATGTTTACAAAAATACGTCTTTAAATTACATGATTTTTTCCATGGAAACTTAATTATAGGTTCAAGTGTGACACGAGATAAAATAATAAAAAAAAATAACCGGTCGAAAAGCACTGGTATAGAGATTAGTTGCCGTCAAACGATTAAAAGGAAGATGGCCGACTATACTCCTTCGACAAATATCAGAGCGAGGAAAGGCGCTTTAAACAGAGAAAATGTATCGCTGATTAAAGATCATAAGTTTATTGCAACTCTTTTAAAACAACCGACTTTTTGCTGCCATTGTAAAGATTTTATTTGGTGAGTTCTTATGTTAAAATCCGATGGTTATTTTTAATTATAATTATATTCTTTTCGGACGGAAACTTCTAAGAAAAAAAAATCCCAAAATGTGTTAAATTCAACAATGTAAATTAGTATATTTAGATTTTTATCAGTGACTGATCCCGTGACTAGCGGACACGTAAATAGGGTAATGCGGAGTTTCACTGATAAACAGATAAAAGGTGACACGCCCGTCAACAGTGTGGTGTCAAGGTCTATATAGACCTTGTGTTGTGTGGCTGCCAACGGTAACTTTTAATACGTAGCACGTTTTTTCCTTTAATTTTGATTTCTTAAGAGACCTTACTAGTAGACGTGTCCTAAACAGATAGAAATTATACGCGTCGCCCCCAAAAATAAGAGCTATAAACGAAAATGCATCGGATTGCTTATCTTGTTTACATTGCGGAGTGGCACATTAGAAGCGGGCGCTTACAAATCGTGCCACGTGTTCTCGCTTTTACGTCACTAGATCACGTGACAAGACTGACGTGTTCCCGTCTATTTATTTTTCTGGCGGAAGGATTCGTTGTTTCTCATAGACTTTGAAGGTGTCACGTGATCGGAAATGACGTCAAGTTTCGTATCATTTGATTCTTCTCTTTGAAAACATAATTATAATAACTCCAAATTTAAGATTGTATTATTAAAAGCGAGAAAGGGTGCAATCGAACCCTCCATGTCCGGATATTTGGCTTTAAAAACATATTTACGGCAGGGAACATTTACGCTCACCTCCCATCCATGTGTTGGTGTGTGGGAGCCTGTCTGGGATCAACAAAGTTATACCTTAACTGTCGAATGATGAAAGCTTTCAGTTTAAACACAATGCGCCTTCCGGCAATTACTTATAACTGTCGTCTCAGAAAGCACCCACTCCTTCCGGACAGCAAGTAGTGTGTGGCTACATCGGTACCAGAAATGTGCTTCCCGATACTCCCTCTCGATACCCCAAAGATCCACTGATCTTCGATGATTCTCCCCATATTGAACTTCGCTGTCTGTTAATAAATACGGTTATTTGCTTAATTTTATATGCATATCTGCATGCTTAAAATGTGTGTTTATATGCAACGAATTACAAAAAAGAACTATTGTAGTCTTTCAGTAGGTTGTGATAGAGTTTAGCATGTAGAACAGAAATTACCTTTATAAGGATGTTCTTTCTTTGATAGAAACGATGAAAAGTATAGAATAATTTCTATGTCTACATTTTTCATAAATACAGTAGACATTCGTTAATCCGGCCTGTCTTTGCACAGAGGTGTGCTAGATTAAAGAGAGTAAAGGCATATGGGGAAGAATACTGTACGTAGAAATGAAACACGAGTGAACAGGATATGTCAAATGACTAACATTTACATGGATACAGATCAAACTGGAAAATATGCCGGATTATTAAGGAACGGATTAGAGTTTGTACTGTATTTAATATCTTTATAATAAATACGTTTAACGATTACGTATTAATTATTAAATAATTTAATTCATTTCAGGGGTTTCGGCAAGCAGGGATGTAAGTGTCAAGGTACGTGCATTCATTTTACAACAGATTTTAATTATGTTCAACACTCGACTCAAAGATTTATTAAGTACAGTAATTCACTTACTTCTCTGTTCAATGTAACTGATTTTTGTTATCACTTATCAATCAAGCTATTATACATAAAAATATGATTTGAATTGTGTCTATGAGCCGTTACATAATGTATTTAAAGAAGGAAGAAGTTATATAGGATATTTCAGCTTCTTAACTATATCTATTTAATGCTTGGCCAAATTTCACAGGCTTACAGAAGGGTTTCTTCCCTCTGTAAGCTTGAAAAAGTGTAAACGTGATTCTGTAAACGTGAAAAAAGCATGTGATTACATAAACAGTTGAATGTGTCTATCTCTCTGTTCGTGTGTTTTATTTTATGACGTAATAAAGTGATTTTCTGCACTTGAGTTTGCCTTTAACATTTCTATTTTTAATTATTATTTCATTATTTACATAATGTTNGCTTGGCCAAATTTCACAGGCTTACAGAAGGGTTTCTTCCCTCTGTAAGCTTGAAAAAGTGTAAACGTGATTCTGTAAACGTGAAAAAAGCATGTGATTACATAAACAGTTGAATGTGTCTATCTCTCTGTTCGTGTGTTTTATTTTATGACGTAATAAATGTTTTTTCTGCACTTTAGTTTGCCTTTAACTTTTTTATTTTTAACTATTATTTCATTATTTACATAATGTTTTACAGTAAATTAAATCTGAAATTACATATATAATAATATAACTTAGGCTTTAATGCCATTTATTGTTATTATTTATAGTTTGCAACTTTGTGGTTCATAAAAGGTGTCACGAATTGGTCAAGTTTACTTGTTCTGGAGTCGACAAAGGGGTAAATTCTGATATAAGTAGTACTATTATTTTTCATTATAATTATTTTAAAGTTTTTGATTACACCAGTGATTCCCAGAAGACTGGAGCAATAGGTAATAGAGTATTGGAAGACAGGGGAGACACACATTTTTTTTTTCCAATTTATTTTTAAGAAATATAGAAATATATTACACTAAAAAGGAGGTAGTAGTCTGGAAAGGAAAACACTGGATTAGACAGATGACAGCGATTTAAAGTATGAACATATCCTTAAGGAATTCAGGCCTAAACCTATTCACGTCACCATAATCTATTGTAAATATTTATAGTACGATGGAATAATCTATTGTTTTTATCCCTTTATATTGTTTAACACTTAGTCTACATCAAATAGACACATATACATGCGGGTTTATCACACCAGTGAACGAGATTAATTTACAAAATCTTTAATGATTATTTAACACCTTATTAATAAAACTTTATAATAAATTACGGCTCATTTTAACATGTATACAATACAGAACACTCAACATTTTACAGTTTAATTTAAAATATTTCTTAAATTGTTATTTGTTTGTTTTTTAATTACAGGATGTTAGGACGAAACACAATTTTCATGCCCATACTTTCTTGAGTCCCACTTACTGCAAACATTGTGGTTCTCTACTTTATGGCATCATCCATCAAGGACTCAAATGCAAAGGTAAGCATTTATTTACAAATCTCTACAATTAAATGTTTCTAGAATAGTATTTTTAAACGTTAGTGAAAAACGTTACATTGAAAATTCTTTCTTCATTTATTTAATTAGTTCTTTCCCTCGCTGTAATTTATGTTCTTCCTGTAAATATAATCAATTAATTTAATATTTTTACAAGGTTTATATTATATTTTCTATTAATTTTTTTTGCAGCATGTAATATGAACGTCCATAAACGATGCCAAGAAAATGTTCCGAATCTTTGCGGTGTGATTGCGCTGGAAAAGAGGGAAGGATAAAATTTAACTATTAAATTTGTATTGTTGATTCTTTGAAGAAATAATATACGAAAAAAAAAAAAAACAAATACATAAAATAAATTCTCCAAAACAATGTCGTTGCCTAATACCATAGTAGATTTGCATTAATTGTAATTTGAGAATTCGTTATTAAAGTTTATTTTGTATAATACAAATTAATACGTAGCTTTATACATTTCTTAAGCTTGTCATGGAGCAGCATATTGGTCGGTGGAGGTGTATAAAACGTTTGACAGTGTATTGAAGCAGTCACTCGGTCACGTGATTACTTACTCGCTTCAACCCACCTTCTGTTTCCGGACAAATTTTTCTCGTGTAAGTATTTTCGCTATACTCGCGGGCATCACGTGATAGAGTAGCGAAATCATATTTCCCTAATCGTCATTCACATGTTTTTGGACTGAGAAGAGTCCTCGGACCACAGATTGATAAATCACTCTCATTAGTTACGTTTCCGGAAATACCGTAACATTCTACAACAAAACCCACCGAATTAAGATTTAACAACGACCATTTGTTTTTCATTATTAACTCAGTAAAAACACAAAATAATAAAGATTTGTAAAAACATTCGTGTCAAATTTGACACTATTACCATACTTTCCCTTATGTAACAGTAACAAGAAGAAGTATAATTATACAGTAGAAAATTAATTAATTAAATACAGTAGAAATTAATTAATTAAATATCAAAGATTAAAAGTAGATTCTGTTTTTTAATTACAGGTTCGTAAGTAAAACGAAGTTTATTGAATTTTATGAAGTATTGTTGAAGTTAAGAACGTATTAGACTTAAATTCGAAAGAAAAGAATACAAAGTTTGAGTTAGTTGAGTTAAATATTTCAAAAAAAAAATTAACTGTTTGGAAGGTATAATGTATTAGTTTATAGGATAAACTTTAAATGATTTGGAGGGGATTCTTGCCATCAATAAATATCTGTACACTGTTTACAAATGTATTAATTCGCTAGATAGATAGTTTTATAGCTGAATATGCTAGTTTTTAGGTTTATATTTTTTTTGTGTGTGTAAATGTGAGCTGGAATTGTTCCCCTGGTCGGGAGAAAATTTAGGGACTACCGATTCAAAAGTTAGTGACTCGGAAATATCCTGGCGTCATTAGACGTCACAACACGAATTAGCAATGACGTCAACTTAAAAACTTCAAATGATCATATGTACAGTACTTCCGTTTTTTAGGTACGGTCGCAGTTGAATTTTAAGAATTTCTATTACGTAAAATGTCTGTTTTTAATTAAAAAACAGCGTTTTCTTGGGTTCTAAGATGATTAAGTCAAATTAAAAACAAAAAAAAAATTAAAATAATTTTATTTCTCATTTATGTTCAGCATTATATTTAACAAATACAATTTTACGACGGTAAATTACATACAGAGAATGGTCAATTTTAATGTAACGTATACAAAAATCACGCTTACATATCTACAATATCGTTAGGTTCTCATTAAACGATAAATATTTTAGTAATTATTTTGGAGTTAAAAAGATGGAACATGGGGATTGTTGTCTTTTAGTATTGGTTATTATTAACTCCTCACTTTGTCTTTTATTTACGAACTGAAATAAGAAATGGCTACAGAAAATTAAAATATTTTAAAATTTGATATGACACTGTTGAGGTTTAAGATAAAAACAGATAATACAAGGGGCAGTGAAAATGTTCCCGGAATTTTTTTTACACACTTATAAAATGCAATATAAGATAAGGTTATGCATTGCTGTGGCAGGAAGCTCAGCTTGTCTATTCGCACTGATAATGCTCGTGTAAGTTTAGACTTGCAGTCGTTACTATAGAGAGTCTATTGGGCACGAGGACTTATCATTCGATGCAATGTCCCAGTTCGAGCAGCATTGGGAAGTTTGCAAACATCAAGTTCATTGCAAATTGGGAAAACTACTGCAGGGTCGACAGCTACCCTGCAGCAAGTTTACGGTGATAAGGCACAAAAGAAATCCACAGTTTACAAGTGGCATGGCCCCAGGTTTATCCACGAGACACTGTGCAGAAATTCCTCGCCGACAAAAGCATTCCTGTCATCACCCAATCACCTTACTCTCCAGATCTTGCTACCAGTGACTTGCACGCCTCCATTCAACAATGCCAAAATCGACAGAACAAATGTGTCTGCGCGGGAGGAGCCTACTTAAAAAAAAGGTGATTAGGTCTCCATTCCATATCTCGTACCACTACAGGGTAGGATCATAAGTCCGGGAACCTATTACATGTAAATTCGAGGGGCATTCAAAAAGTTCTTTCAAATGAATTAATATATTAAAAGTAACAAAAATTTTAGATGAATTGCTAAGGGATGGGCATTGTTTATCCATAAACTAAAATTTATATATACTCAGTATATCTAAATTATTAAAGCTATTTCTCACATAATAACTTAATTTTTAAATTTTAATGTGAGAAATAGCTTTAATAATTTCTCAGATAAAAGTCTCTTGAGACAAACATGTTCGGATAAAACAAAAATATGATTTCCTATTTAAAATCTATTTATCTTTAACAAAACAAACATTAAAAAATTTTGGCATTTGGAAGCCAAAAAATATTTAAAGCTAAAAATTTTCAGGAAAGTGAACAACGGCAATTAAATGCGCACAATGTGTAGAAGTAATGAACTATTTCACTTTTGGAGTAGAAACAAAACATCTCTGAACACAAAGGCAAGTCGAATTAATGAATGTCACTCGCTTTAAACGATATACAAATCACGCGGTCATCGTAGTACTCTTCATCGGACGGTGTGCAGCGTGTCTTTAGTCACGTGATTTAAGTTGACCATTTGTTTCCACGTGTGGTCTAGGGTAGTATATGGAATGTTGACCTATACTCCAAAAAACACGACCTCTGGAACATTTCTCTTGCATTTTCTCCAGACACTGTTTCGTTTCTCCCTCGTAGGGTGTCAATTCTTCATCCGACTCGTTCGTCGAAGTATATGGCGCAAGCAGTATAATTGATATACGTGCACAAAACAAATTTTATCTTAAAAACAAGTAATTATGTAAATAAGATAAGCGATACAAACATACCTTTGCGCATTATTTTGAATAATGTCTCTTAATCTCTTCCATGCCTGAAGAGCTTGATCGGTCTTCCGTAGTATCGTTTAATGAACGCCTACAAATATAAATTGACCGAATTTAAAAAAAAAAAACATTTACTGTTAACGTAAAGCATATTAAAATAAAAACAAGACATTACCTTCTGGACTCGATACAAAAAAAGCGACCATTTTCATTCCTAGAAAAATTTAGAATTCGATGAGGCCATAGTAAAAGGGCTCCCCTGGCTCTGATCTTAGTTGCTCATCCTGATCATGAGTCGTCAGACGCGGTCGGCCGGACGATCTTCCTGGGGACAAACATTGTTCCAGTGAAGTTTAATATTCTGGAAACTGCGGATGGCCTCCTTATAGCTAAAAAGAACAATCTTCTGCATAGTTTTACCCTCCTCTCGATGAGAGATAAGCTGATGTATCTTTCGATATTGATTTTGGCATGTCGTTGCAATTTAATCCAGCTCTTCAGCAAAGTTTATATACTGTCGCTCCCCTCGACAATTGAATTTAATTTCATGGTAACAGTAAATAATGAGTTGTTCCTCTATGGTCTATCCCCTAATTACTGCAGGTTTTCACCTCGAATAGTCTGATGATAAACTGTCTCCCTCTGGTTAGCTTTTGGTAACAATGCCTTCCTCGAACGTAGTCTTTCAACTGCTGTGCTTATTTCCTTTTTAAACAATAAAAGTTTCTTCTTTTAATTCAGAAGTGTTCATCTTAAAGGTTTGTTTAAAAACGACTTTTTTTTAACTTTACAATTTTCATCCCATTTTAACGGCGTTTCGAGTGTTCTCCGCCACTTCACATACCTGTCTTTTTGTATCTGGCCAATTGATAAGCTAAATATAATCTTTTAAAATTAATCGCCTGATCAATTCGTCTTCAGTAAGGATTTCTAAATTTATGGGAGATACTTCTTCCATTGCGGTGGTTTTCCTGTAGAGAAACCTACTTTTCCAAAAAGAAATGAAGCTTGTCATTGAGTGTCGAACAATATCTTTGGTAACTTTTTTATGAAATGGAGAATTGCTTAGACGACGGTCCGAACTGTTGCTTTCTAGATACTGAGGTACTCTAAAATCAGAGCTATTATAGCAGAAAAACACCTGGGCGAAACAGGTGCTTAAAATGTTACTGCTTGAACTATTATTGACGTCAATAGTCAACCTTAACCTAAGTTCATAAAGCAAGTATTATTTCTTATGTAATGCATCGTTTGGTATTTTAACTATTTTGAAAGCTAGTCAATTGATAAATTATTCTATTACAGAATAAATTTCTCTGTATAAACCCACGCCAAATATAGGACCAGACCTGAAATAGTCTGGTCTATAAAACATGAGTGACCGATTAGTCGACGTTAGCAGTTCCGACGAGGGCGCCGACGTGAGTGGGCGTTTCGCTCGCGAAGCCGATCGCTTTAATTTGCAAACGTTTTCGGACGTATCAGAGTAAGACTCGTAACACTTTGAAAAACTGTTTTCGTTCTATTACAGAAAACCTTATCCCGACCGGAAGCGGTCGAAAAGGTCTTCGAGATACTGCACAGAGCAGGTGTGATGGACGCCTTTGAGGCCGGTAAGTGTAAATTCGGCGCAAGCCATTCGTCAGACGTCGTGCCGACGCACAGTAACCCTAACCTTCTGGTTTTCAGCTATACAAGAACTTTTGGCGGGTGGAGAAGAGGCCGCCGACCCGATCACGTAAGTTGTCGTCGAATTTGTTTCGTCGTTAGACGAACGGTTCGCTAACAATGTACAATTTCGTTTCTCTGCAGAGCCATGATACGTTCGTTAGGCGGGTACGAGCCTGAATATGTGGAAGTCCTGCGGGCTGAACTTAAACTGGAAAGAGAAAGAAATAGGGGCGTCCAGGCCGGAGTAAGTACGAATACGGGTGGGCCGACACGATGCAAAAGGTTGCATACGCGTTCGGCGGCACATTCCAAACCGTGCTGAATTCGTTTATTTTTCCGACAGGCGGAACAGTCAGAAGACATGCCGTCGACATCGCAAGGAGTCGTCATATCGATTTCGTCGTCCGAAGACTCGGAGAGCGACGAACGAACGAGCGACGAACGGCACAAGTAAGAACGATTCGAACCGGTTGCAGCGCACGATTTTCGTTTCGAGCCGAAACATAACATTCACGAGTCGTTTCGTTCTTTTCAGTAACAAAAGAAAGAATAGAATACAAGGCAAGGAAAGAAGAAAACGAACCAGAACTTACCCGTAAATGAAATAAAAATAAAACGAACGAATGAAGCTCATGTGTCCGAATGCAGTTATTTAGTACATACTTTTATCGAAATACGGATAATCGGTGAATGCGGTAACGAATTGTAATTTAATAAGCGTATTTAATCCGAACCGGTGCGCGTCCGATTACGGGGGTTCGGCGAATTCGCAGTAATTCGAACGGATCTGTTTTCCGCAGTGCGCAGTAGTAGTTCGCGCGAAAAACGATCGGCGTCGCGACTATGACTGTTCGTTCTCCCGACCGAATGATTAACCGGACATAAAAGTTAACGTAACGACATTCGGTTGTTAGAAATATACGGGGGGAAAAACGCATTTACAGTCGAAAACGAGTCTAGCAAATTGCGCGTTTTCGGAAACGACCGAACTTCGGACGTTATCGGTGTCGAGTGACGAGTTATCGAAACGTTCGCGCGAGATGTGGCCGCTCGGTCGGGACAAATTGGATCCGCGAGTTTCGCGACCGAAACGAAATCCCTCGCCTCGGCGACTTCTTTACGTTCGTTCTTTTATCTTCCGTGGCATCGGAATTCGACAAGTCGGTCGGTTCTCGACCGTCGTGTCCAATTCGAGTAGGAGCGACCGATAAGAACGGTTTTACTGCCGAGGAGTGAACAGAGTAGAACGTCTTCTACGGTCGAATAGCGTAATTGTGTATTTAATTCGGAATTGCTTTACCGCCGTTAACTGTTTTAAACGAGATTTAAAAACATTAGTAATTATTTGTATCGTGTCTTCGAAAGTTGCGATCGCCGCGTTAAACTCGCGACATCGAATGACTTTTATAATACCATATCGATGTTAGTTCGTCGTCGATATTTTCGAGTTAAACGTTACAATTGTTTAAAAATGCGTCATTTCTTTTTCTGTTTTGCATTATTTAGTAGCTTAAATACATATAGAAAAACCGACAGTGTTAATTGAAAGTAGCGGAATTTTCCGCTTATTGCTTGGAACAAATAATTCTTGTTATTCCAGCGATAACGTTATTTTCTTTCGGCGTAAGAATAGTTACTCGCGCCAACGTAAGTAACGATTAAATAAGTGTTTCGGTCGAAATGCAACGAACGAACTTATCGGAATGACGTCGGAGAGGTGACCGCTGCTTTCGGACCTCAAGCCGGAAGATTCGATATTTCGTTCGCCGTTTAATTAAATAACGGATTGAATACAGTTGTTTTAAAACAAATCGACGACCCCTATTCTAATAATCTATTCGACGTCGTTTCTTTATTGGCGAGTGGGAAAGATTTTGCAACGAATTATGTTGAATAGATTGACATTTGTGCTTTACAATAAGTCGTATTTGGATCGTGACAAGGCATTCTAGTGACTTTCTAATTTACAGATGTATCCCGCGGAAAAAATTTTTTTATATTGTAACTGCAGTTCATTATAAATAAATATATAAAAAACGGTTACTTTTCGAAAAAGATTTTCGATAGCGAAAAGTTCATTTGTTGTTGCTGCTTCTTAAAACTGTTCCGAATATTTTTAGTACTTTGTCGATTAATTCGATTAATACTAGAAGGCCAGTTGTTTGTTGCGAAATCAAAACAACTGTTCCTGCGGTACAGCTTTATCCACTTTCGCGACAGTCCGAAAACGACGAAATGTAAAAAAGTTTGATATCGAACTCTCCGAAAACGTTCACTTACGTCTTTTAATTTATAACTTGGATTAAATGGAATTTTCGAAATGCATTTTTAAAAACAAATAATCGTTCGTTTTAAACCGTTGTTATTATTTTAACATCGTGAAAGTACTGTAGAAGTATCCGTTCATCGTGAACGGCGTAAAAACAAAAAACCTTTTATAGCGTAAATATGCAAATATAACAAAATCGTGTATGTTCGGTAGCCCGAAATGTTATAAATGCAAATTTAAACGCGATATAAATACTGTAACCGCCGATATGTAAGTACAAATGCGGACGCCCCCTAACGGGAGAACCGGAAAATATGTGTTTATTATCTTTTAGGCGGGTACGAGCCTGAATATGTGGAAGTCCTGCGGGCTGAACTTAAACTGGAAAGAGAAAGAAATAGGGGCGTCCAGGCCGGAGTAAGTACGAATACGGGTGGGCCGACACGATGCAAAAGGTTGCATACGCGTTCGGCGGCACATTCCAAACCGTGCTGAATNGGGTGCGGCTACTAGCCGCACCCGTCGGCACAGCTCGAATTCCCGTCGCCAGGTCGACGTCTCGAAACTAAATGTTATATTCTCGGGTATCGAATTAAACAGGTTTATACACCGTCGACCTTCAATCCAAGTGCACATGCTCAGCGTTAGGACACACTTTGATGTCAATAACGAACTGTACTCGTTTTACAGAGAGTGCGTTCGAAAAGGATTCATACGATCCGGGTTTCTGTAACGTAACAAACGGACCGAACAATAATTTCATCACACAATGTAAACATTCAACATTCAGTGCCTCACTTATTTCTCTGTACTTGTTATAAATCAATTGGTACTATCACGATATAAGTTGTAGTTTGGAGATTCGCGTCAAAAAAACATACTACTTACAAAATGTCTTTGGACAGTCGAGGCAAAGTGTTAGTACCGAATCCTCGTCCGTACGTGGTCTACAGAAATGCAGTCATTCGTAACATTCGATCGGTCTAGTTCGATAAAGTTTGCCACCTTCCGTCGATTGCAATGAAATGGTACGATTAACATCGCCGAAGCGTTCATCGGACGCGATGCGCCCAGCGGATCGTACTAGATGTTGTTAATTTCGTTCGTAGGCCTATACCGAATCCTAAATACGAACGTAGACAGTACATTTAATTTTTTTTTTTTTTTTCAGAATGGCCGACAATTGCTCGGCTCGTAATTCCGACGATACACACGAGTGCGTTCGTCCCGAAGGCACTCAAACCGTCTATTCTGTGTATGTATGTTTTCCGGCATTGATTTCACTCTTATTTTTTTATTTTTATCGATAATTCCTAGTTGCATAATGTTTACTTATGTATTTAGGTTAGTTTTTTTACCTATACGACCGTATGGCCGTTGGCCCGTTTCAAGGGTCGAAAGAAAAACTAACGATACAGACTGCTACCAAGTATACAGGCAACAAAACAACAAAACAACGAACTGAGAAGACTACTACAATAACAACAGAACAAAAAAAAAAATTAAAAATGCACTCAACTAATATCTTTACATTCTTCTTTTAAGGCGTTCCAACTATATGTAAGTTAACAGATCGATAAATATCTTCCAAACCTATGCCCGTCCTTTGGTAAAAGCAAGTTGTTTCTCCATCGGTTGTTGTAATTAGAAGGCCCGAATTATTTACTTAAATCTTCGCTTATACAAGATTTATTGTTGCTCACTTGCATCAGTTTAAAGCCGCTCCAAAAAAACTTGTTTTTTTATATAAAGCTTTTGTTTTGTCATTTCCGAGCTGGTTATAAGATGAAGTGACAGTAACGTGCAGCTTCGAAACGACTCGTAGAGTCGCCGACAGATAGCGGCACGCATGCAATAACCACATTTATTAATATCCGTGTTTGTAATATGAACGACATTGGTTTCACTGTTATTCCTTTTACTACTGTTGATACTTCCTGCGTGCATTAGGGACGCGCGTTCGTAACGAATTCTTTAAACACGTTTGTTCTAACGTGTATTTTTATTATTATTATTAATAATAATAATAATACGATTAATACGCCAGCTCGTCGGCGGCAACGCGAGCCGAGTCCGGTGGCCACGGCCGGAATGGCTAAGTCGGCCGACAGGGAAGCCGGATTACGCCCGTGTCGGGCAAGTGGAACTACCCGAAAACGGCTATGTCCGGAAATTGGACCCCCGAAAAACGGGACGAAATTCAAAAGCGAAAATTTCCGGAACGACATCTCGAAACTACGGCATTTTGCTTCGGTTTTCAGATGCCGGCGAACAGTCGGGAATCATCGGCGAACGCGGGCCGATCGTCACCGGAGGGCTAAGGCATGTCCTTTAAATGCCGAAATTACCGGCGAAAGCGTTTACGCAATGCCAACGACTGCAGACAGTACGCAAGAGCAGAGATCGGCGAACACATGCTAACGACTCGACGTACTACCTGTGCCGAATACAATTCCGCAAACAACATCGGGCGAAAGATCGTCGTTTAAAAATATCGACGTTTCGTCGATATTTTTAAACGACGTAATTCTTACGTTTCGATACAAAGAAGCGTGGTCTATCCGAAACCTATTTATCCGAAACGTCATGTTATCCGCAAGCATTCCAGTCGGCACATTTAATTTATCGCTAGCGCTGTGCCGCTTCAATATTCGGCTATTTCTCGGCCCGCTCGAATATTGTTCGTGCACACCCGCCGGTGTTTTCGTTTTTTTATTTCATGTCGAGATGCTTGCAAAAGGCCGACCTGACCACAGTGTATTTTGCCCGAAATAAATTAAAATAAATAAAAAACTATATCGAAACCGTACGTTTAATTTAAATGCGACAACTTTCGAATACCGAGATAGCAGCGATAATTTGGGAATCATTAAAGATTAATGTAACATATTTCGGATAACTCGACAGGTTACAGTCGGATATATTAAAAATTTCTTATGCCATCGGTTCGGTCGGACAATTTTCCACCGGATTACGAATAAGATAATTACGTGTGTATTTGCATAACTGCAAGCACCGACGAAACGTGCGACGACGTTTGTCGGCGAACGCGGGCCGCCGAAAATTGCGGCCCCTATTCCTAAAACCCGTCGACGGAATTTTCGTCGGGACCGACGACCGTTTCGCATCCGCACCGTCCGCAGCTACCGGTCGGTATGCAAATGCGGCCTCCTACATATACCCGTTGCCGGCCGCCCCGTCTCCGATGAGTTGCCGGCCGAGCCCTGGAAGATCGATACGTACGAAAAACACGTCAGCTGCTACTTTGGATGCTCGTTTGCTACTTTGGATGCTGCTTTGCTACTTTGGATCGAACCCCCGACTTTTCGACGGATCTTTTGCATGGACCAGGACCGCGTAAGTAGCGGTGCGTGCGTTCGACGCACGATCGTACGATCGCCGTCGGCTTGTAAGTAATCGTGCGCTTTCTGTTGCCGTCCTAGGTGCGAGATCGGTTCGTGAGGACGACCGAATTCGTCCGCTATCTGCGAGAGGCCGGCGTTTTGCAGGTCTTCCACGCAGGTGGGTTTCCGCTGCGTCCTCACGACAGGAATTGCGTAAGTACGTCGAAACACGTTGCTTTAACGAGCGATCGTCGTATTCCTTTTTTTTTGCAGCCTTATCCAGCCTGTACTCGCAGGATCCTCGACCCACCGACCCGCTCACGTAAGTCCGCCGACATCGCACGAACTACGACCGACATCGGGTAGGTACGTTTCACGCAGGCTCCGTCCGTCACCGACTTCGTCTCTTCTCCCCAGGTTCCTGAGAAGACACATTTCCGCCGACGACGCGCGCGAAATCAACGACCTCAACCTCCGCCTGGCGGCCACTATACTGATGCTCGACGAGGTGCGGCAGGAGGTCGCCGAGCTTCGCGCCCGGGTAACTGCCGACGCCCGACAGTCCGTGCGCGCGCGTACGCCAAACGTTCTGACTCTCTCTTGTTCTTCTTTTCTTCGACAGGTGCGAAACAAACGATGCGGAGGAAGAGGGAGACACCGAATAGTTTTATCCGCAATCGACAGCTGATGAGAACCTATATCGACGAAGACAATAAAAAAAAACTGTCCGACGATAATAAACTTTTTTTCTCTTTTGTTCGATAAATAAAACATTTGTCCGGCAATTTCGATGTCTCGATGTCTTTTTCTTTAACTCTACGCGATAATCGCGCGTCGCGGCCACGGTTCGCGATGCAAGTCGGACTCTTCGTCCGTTCGCCGACGACGGGACGGGCAAAAGTAATAATTTTCTCGTTACGCCGAGAGTTAGCGATCGCTCTACGTACGCGTCGGAATATAATTACTTTACGTCGATAGAATCGTTGCGACGGTTCGATTCGTTCTTTGCTCGGGCGGAGGAATTAGTTACGTCCAATCTCGTCGGAGTCGGCCGAAACGTTTCGGACGAATATTTACGCCGGCGAGACACACGCGCACGATTACATTTTTCTGCCCCGACCTCACTTCGAACGTCAAAAAGTGTTTTAACTACTGATAACTGTTCAGTAATGAAATAATAACTGCAAAGAATTAAACTATAGTTTAAATATCGTTCTCGACGTTTGATCGAGTCGAGAGGAAAAATTTACATATATATATATACATGAAATTTTTACTATTTAAGTATATTTTTACACGTCTATTTTCTACCGAAAATTTTTTCAGTAACGAAGGATTAACTTGAAACAGTTGAAATACCGCTTACATTTTTTTCCTACATTTCATCGTGTCCAGACAAAAAATTTTAAACATCTACAATAAACTTAAACATCTACACTTAAACATCTACTATCAACAATACTTTCTTCGTACTAGAACAAGACCTTGCATCTTTACTTTTGATCAAAAGTAAGTTACGATGCCATGCGCCTCTTACCGGGGGTCGTCTTGATTTTCTCCAGTAGGGTTAATATATCGTGCAATATAGTTTATGTGCTAAGGACAAGTAAATCTAAGAACGAAAGGATTGTCTGCAACAGCCGATAGCATGTGCCCAATTACCTGAAGGTGATTCGTTGGCGCTCATGCGGACTGAAGGGAAGTTCCCACACTGCAGAGTTCATACAAAGACTGTCGAATATCCGCACTTTAAATTTAAAGTTTTTTTCCAGAACTATTAACACTGTAGGCGATATATCCCGTAGATGATACCTTTTTCTTAATGACACACAACACAAACTCGCAAAACCCTAATACTTGTGGCTTACTACAGGTTTAAACCCTAATACTTGTGGCGTAACCAAAGAAGCGGTCGTTTTTCAATAGGCGAGTTTAGTGTTACGTTCAGAGTTAAATGACACTACGACAACTTATCTGCTTGTTCAATTTATAAAAATCACAACTTTACTGACTGTTTACAGATGTTTGGGGACGGATGACAGCAGCAGGTCACCTCACCACCACAATACTCAAGCAGAATATTTTTGCCGACGGCCGTCTATGGCGAAGGACAGTTTTCACATCGTACACGACCGATCCCAGGTGCACACGGCCACGGCCAGAATAGTGAGAAACTAGGCGGAACAACACCCACAGCTGGTGGATATTGGATGGCCAGGGAGAGGGGCAGACCTCAACCAATCGAACATCTTTGGGCAGCGCTCTGCCGCGACCTCATTCAGGCGACAACTCCAACGAACTTCGGGGGGGGGGGAGATCGTCGGAGATCGTCAGAGTTCGTTGGGAGAAGCTTCGTGAGGGCATTCTATGCCAAGATCTCGTGGCAAGTATGCCCGAGCTACTGAATGAGGTTGTGGAAAGAGTTGGATTGTGGTCGAGGTTCTGAACCTCCCCTCCATGTGCGGTTTTTTCACTTTTGTTCGTTAACAAAAAACAGTTAACCGTTAACACACTTGTTCTGTTAGAGTCATCCAATTTGTGATTATTAGACAACTGTACCATGTGCAGTGCAAATAGGTTAAGTGATGCTCCGAAGTCCAAGAAGTTTGTCACGATCTGAGATTAGTACTCTCCACTGATGAAAGTGTAGTAGGTAACAAACGGTCGTGATATAAGGCCATTTGATGGTCATCCAGCCATCAAAATGGCTGCGGTTAAGGTTCTGGGATCAAATCCGGACAGGTCGAAAAGGTCACCTGAAATTTTTTCCGGGTGATATGGCGGCACAGCCCCTCACCTCCCGGCTGTCCTATTGTGGGCCTGGTTGAACATTGGTTCGGCTTGCTAAAACAGGCCCTCTTACTTAAAAACCTGTACAGTATGTACAACTGTTTCCGTGCGGGGAGAAATTATATAATTATATATATTTATAGGAAAGAATCTATATAATTTTATAGTATATTGATTGTGACAGTCAAGATGCCAAGCTTAAATTAGAATATGGTAAAAAAATTAATTTGGGGCTTCCGGCTCCTGTGCTTTTTGTATGTGATCCATTTTCATCTAACTGCTCTAGAGAAAGTAATTGAAATCATGCGATTTCAGGTCCAGACGTTCCTTCCTATATAGCTAATATGAGCCTGGGACCACGAAAGTATTCTACATATAGTCTATATTTTTTTATGGTATCTGTTCGGGATTAATGAAGACTGGAAATTTATACATCTGCAATTTTCGAATTGCAGTTCAAGTAAAGCACTGAAGAACTGAAAGATCACCAGATGCAATGCATCAAATTGACAAGTAAAATTGTTGCCAATAGTACCACCCAAGTTCTGATTTTAATGAATACAAAAAATGAAATATACGATTAACATTTAGATGAAATAGATAGAAAACAATTATCTAATTGGTTGTTTATAGTTTCTTTCTTAATTCCTACGCAGATTTAACGATTTACAGGAGGGGGTTAATAAAAATTATTGTCGCGCAGAAAACATCTTCCTCGTGGCATCCCATTCGTGATTACAAACGGCACGAAAACGAAGACTCATTTTATACAAAACTCATTTAGTAAATAAAAGTACTCTATTTGAGCTATGGTTTGCAAAAATTGGCTAAATCACTAACAGGCATCTACACATACCTGAAAGCATTACTCCTCCGAAAAAAACCAGAGGCAATAAAACGTCCACGCATCCAGCATTCTCGTACAATTTACACTTCGTGGCTCACCCGTCGAAGCATACTTGTCTAAGCGTTGATGTGACGAACACGGAAAATATCTTGCGCAATGCTGGTCCATAATTCTTGAATTATGCGTTTTCGCACCTTTTTCTAGAGAACACGCTGAAAAAAGATAATGGTCCTCGAGTGGATTCAGGTTGCCACAGTACACTCCAAATTTGATCAAAACCAAGCGCTGTTAGAGCTCACAGAATGTAGTTTGCAGAGATCTTGCTGGAAAATCTTAATCTGCGGCCGAGGCTGGGGGTATGGAAGTCAGTAAAATGTTCCGATAGCATTACGCATTGTTTCTATAATACGGAAACAAAATCACCAATGCAGGAATACCTAAAAACACCCGCACACTTGAACAGTGCTTCGAAGTTTTTTCTTCAGTTTTTTGGCGAGTTATTCGGCAGCGATTGAATACGTCCCATATTTACATGTTTCACGAAATAGGTTGAATCAGACCAAAAAAAAATCACCCTCCACCATTGAATTTTCGCCAAAGACAGGTAGTTGCAAGCCCATGCAAGACGCTTCTTTCGCTGAACTGGCATCAACAGTGTTTCGTTTATTCTTGTACGAGTCGTAACCCATGCCACGTAACCTGTTATGGGTCTATCTATTCAGTCGATCTATTCAGTCGCTCTACCGTTGTAGAGATTGCAAGGAAGTACATCATGTCGGTATTTCATGACAAATCGCGCGATATCCTATCTTCCCCGACAGTGGTCGTTGGAGATCTGTCACTACTGCATTCGGGTGCGTAGAACAGGTGTCATCAGTCTCAGGAAGGTTCTGACAATAGACTCGCTCACTTTCCGAGCCGATCTACCGTATATCTTCCATTTTGTCGTTTCGAGGTTCACAACGCATTTCTAGTCCTAGCCTCGGTCTTTGCGTTGTTCAAAATGAGAAAAATACCAAGATTTTATATGGTTTCCCTTTGTATATTGTTCATTTGGACATATGTAAAGACTCAAAAAATATTTGCAGGTCATGCTGAGCAACGTCTTGACAAACCGTGTGCTTAATTGCCTCCCGATTTTTTGGAGTAGTAGTATTCAGATTAATTAATATATATATAAATATTAATTAGTGTGTGTGTACAAAAATAAAATTGCCTTAGTGATTGAGACAATTTTTTGTAAATCATAGCTTACATTACTTTATTAAACGTGATTTCGTTTTATCTGAAAACGAGTGTTTTTCCGTTTACAAAAAAAAAAATCACAAGTAGAATAGTAATGGGTTCTTGGAAAAACACCTTTTTAAGTATTAAAATAGGGGATTTTATTATTTATCTTCAGGTTTTACCCATTATTTTCGATGTCACATTTAGACGCCTGCGAAAATTTTAGTTACCATACTGCTGTAAGAGTATGTAACTTTAATTGCTTAGTATCTAGAAAGCAAAATATATATGTCTGCTATATTTAGTGTTGTGGTATAACGGCTAAAGTCACCATTCCACATAATGCATTGTCTTATTACTATCGTGTGTAGTGAAAGACAATTCATATTATTCAGTTTAAGACTACTTAACTAGTTAGTAACGATAATAATTTCACACGACTAATTTAATAAAATTCTAGATGCTCGTTGAGAGAGAGATTGTTTAGTGAAACAGTCCATTGTGGAAAAAGTAACAATATATCAATATGAAGTTATAAAAATGATGCACAAGATTTCAGCGTAATAGTTAGTGATTACATAATTATAACGGATATGAAACAGCAGCTTTCTTCCTTGTGGATACTAGAAAATTCCTTAAGTGGGATTTAGGTAATTCGGTCAATATATACCGTTAGGAAGTGTACTTTCTAAAAAATTTTTAGCGTGCTCAAATTTGCTGCAGAAAATACAATAGTTCGTCATAAGTAGTAGAGAAACAAAGTTGCGTATTTATTTACAAGAGAATGGTTCAGAGAAGCAATTGAATACTTATTTCACAATAAAATTTATTTACATACTAAAGCACTTAGCAATAATCTTCCAAGTTACGCATAGCCGAAGGACGAGAAGTATCAGCCGTTGCGTAACAATCCAACGAGAGTAAAAGTGTTCTTTGAAAGCAATCGAAACAAGAAAAAAAAACAAACACAGTTTAAAGCTTAGTATTATTTCAAATTTACTGCAGCTGTAGATCTATATTGTCTGAATTAGACAATATAGGTCACTACGTAACAAATAAAGATGTCTATAAAGATTTTGTCATAGTAAAAAACAATCAGGTATAAAAACAAAGTCTTTAAAATTCCATTTTTAGCTATAACCGAAAAATATACGTTCAATACCGAAGTTACGTTCTATAAACTTCACGAATACAATAAGACAATACAGCTTTAATGAAGCGGCGTAGAAGAATGACATAAAAAAAAAAAAAATCACGGTTACCACGCAACCTTCGAGAAAAATACAAGAAACAATAAAGTTAGCACTGAGGAGATCAAAGGGGAAATCTCAGTTACAACTGAAGACGTTCACGAAGGGACGTTCACGAAAGCATTTTGCTGATAAAAACCTTTGCAGAAATTAATATAAAGGTTACCTGACGATTATGATACATTTCTGAAGTCTTACATTCTTTTTACGAAAAATCTCGCACGGATTAAAAAATCAAATCATTCTACTCCTTCTTCCGTGATTTTAAGAGACGAGTAATACAATTGTTGTATTTAAGCCCGAATTGTATTGTAAATATTAATTTTATTTAATTCTTTAGCTTTTTAACTTCACAATTACTACTACTTATCAATACCTTTAAATATTGGAAAAACTTATTGAGAGCAAATTCACCATTAGTTATCGGAAGATTTGCATACATCAGATCTTTGTACACGGAGTTTACAAAGTCCCCAAAACTATTATTTCTGCGATCTCGCACAAAGTCGCCTATATCCAGGTAATTTGTAACTACGATTCTTAACCTTTCCGAGCCCTACGAAATTACTCATGCGAGAAAAAAATGGAGGAAAAAACGACAATCTCTCTAG
Source organism: Centruroides sculpturatus (assembly GCF_000671375.1). Taxonomy (NCBI): domain Eukaryota; kingdom Metazoa; phylum Arthropoda; class Arachnida; order Scorpiones; family Buthidae; genus Centruroides; species Centruroides sculpturatus. The sequence continues at coordinate 717,801 of NW_019384353.1, read as the reverse complement.
TTCAGTTTATTTTCGTTTACAGCCGATAAGTTTAGAAGCAGTTTTAATCGGTACGAAACTACTAAATTTAAAACGTAAAAAATGCAAAAACCCTAATACCTTAATTACGGGATTTAGAAAAAGGAGAAGCACGCATTCAGGATGTCGAGATCAGACTCCGAAGTTCTAATATTGCCTAATGGGCAAACTAGAATTTATAGAAAAAAAAGTCTAATACAAGTGCAAAGATCATTACGAAATATATATATAATATGCACACGAGTTTTACAAATTTAAAAAAAAAAATCACTTTTTTTAAAACAAACAAACAGACTATTCAAAAGCTTGGAAAAAAAAAGAAGTGCCAAATGCAAGTGAGCCCTGGTGCCAAATGCTCTAGCCAATGCCGTACTTAAAAACTTTACCAAATGGAAAAATAACCGCGGTTAGGCGGTACCCTTTAGGAAATAAATACAGTAGTACAAATTTAATAGTAATGGATGTGAAATTACTTTAAATTAAAAAAACAAAAGCAATAACACTTTTGATTCTGATTAAGAACTCATGTTAATAGGACTATTGGACTATACACTCTCCTATTGTCTATTAATCCGATAAGGCCATGCCGACAATTTTAGAATAAAAAATTTTACTCATTGGTACGAGGAAGTTTAATTCTGAAAAAAAAAAAAATTGCCCTAGTAAGTGATGCGCTATTACCAAAATGACAACTAGCAATTAGATACAGGTTAGTTGGATCTGCTAAGTAGATATTAATTTGGAAAAAAGAAATTCAGGTTTGTTAGAAATAATTCTACTTTATACCATTGATATATTTTAAATATTATTACGTAGAAAATATATTTACAAATACAAGTACTAAAAACAATGCTGTTGTTAGAATGCTAACGAAAAAATCCTTTAAAAAAACGAAGTAACAAATAGAACGAGATACAAAATATTAAAAGACAACTTTCCTTTCAGCAAATGAAAGTGTCAAATTTGTAGTACTTTTTTTCTGATAAAAGAAAACTATGAAGTAACAATTACAGGAAAGACTTATAGAGAAGGAGAATTCCATATCCAAAAGTGGAGTCTGTTTTTATTTAAAAAAATCCCGTGAATTGACGAAGAGGTGTTTGATAAAATTTACTTTTATCCAAAACTTATGCTTGTACATTAAATTGTAATATTCATGTATAAAAAAGGGGGGGGTCAGTATTTCAATTAGTTTCAAGACATTGAAATAGAAAAAAAATCAAAACCGCAACATTTAAAAATAGAAATAAGGAAGATATCTTTCAAAAACTACGAAAAAAGTGACAAGGGAACAGGAGAAGATTTAAAAAATAATTTTAAACAGTTATGCAAATGAAAAACATTGAATAAAATGGTACGAACAGTTCATGTTGGACAGACAAAGAAAAAAAAAAGGACTTAAAAAGAATTGATAACTTTTCCAAGTATATAAAATGTAAATTCGCACTAGGATATTGCTGAAATTCAGAACAGTTTTTCCACCGATAACTACCTAGTAGGCCCTTGCGGCGAAAATGCATTTAGGAGGATTTAATTGTATAAATTAAGAAGTTTCTGCACTTGGGTTCGCATAATATATATATATATATTATATAATTTTTTTTTGCTTTTATGTACAGTACATTATTGCATTATGTTAAAAAGAGTTATTTATCCTGCATAAGTCGGAACGGAAAGAACAATTTGAAAATTTAGTGTATTTTACGAAAATACAATTATGTAAGATTGGAAAATTAATCCCGACTCCATCGTTTAAATTTAAAAAAAAAAAGAAGTTTCCTGCAACGTTATGTAAATTTACATTAAAACTAGCTCAAGATTTTTCCGTACAAAAGAAAAACTAAAAAATACATTATATAATGTATTTTTTTTTAAATTATATATGATAGAAATCGAGCGGAACTCAAATTTTAAAACTAGGCATGCTATATCAATCTCGCCAACACCACAACAAGTTCCTTATTATTAATAAGTATAATGAATATTGCCTAAATAAAAAACTGTTTCAGGAAGAGAAACAACACGAAAGGAGATTGTTACGAAGGAAGAATTGCAGGTTTTCCACGCCGCTTTTCAATAAAAGTTTAAATATCAATGAAGCTGTGCAGAATAATTGTCAAAGTCTTTTCAAACTTATTAACAAATAATGACTTGCGGAAAATATGCATAAGAAAAGAAACTTAAGTCTTAGAAACATGAGAACTAAGTTCTATGAAATATTATTGGAATTATGTTTACACTCAAAATGCCTATATTTAAAAATTGCCTATATTCATGTATTTAAAATTTATTAGAGAGTTTAAAAGAATAAGCTTCACAAAAAGAATTTGATACCCACAAACTGTGTAGTCAAATATTACTCACTTATCCATCTACCCAACATTAAGATATAGACATTAAAAATTAAAAAAACCACGACTACATTAGAATTGCATAATATTCTAAAAAAATTATGTATATATAATTTATATATTAGAAAAAAAAACCTTACGAAATAATAGTTATAAATTCAACAGAAACTACGGACTACACAACACCGCAATATAATACGAGCCTGACATACGATGATTAAACTATAAATCCCGTTTTACCACTAACACAATACGTTAACATTTATACTTGCATGCTTATGATGAATTCATACAAGTCCTTTTACGATGCCTTGCACGGAACTCTTGTAAGTTTTCGGTATGAAAAAAAAACTCCAATTAGTAGCTCCAAGTCCACACACAGAACCAACAATCCACAGAACAATACTACCAGTGCCGTTTTGTGACTTTTTATAACAATATCTCTCTGGCGGAAACAGATTAACGACACTACTTTATTTTCAGACAAAAATAAATAAAACTTTTAAAATATTTCATTTATAACATTTTTCGTGACTTATCAACAGCAAACACTTCGAGTTAATTTACATACCTCGTTTATAAAATTTACATAAAACAATTTACGATACCTAAGCAACAAATTTGATATAAATTTTATCAATTTAAAATATCAACATATTTTATTAACCTAATGAAATATTTCATAAGTTTTCTCGTTTACTAAAACACGTGTCAACAGATTCATTTGCATTTCTTGCCAGCATTGGAAGAAAACGGACAGCTGGATTAAATATTAAAGAAGCTAGACAACGGCTGTTTTTAAATTACAATACAACTCGACACATAGTTGCTAAATATAGAAACACTAGGATACTTGAAGAGGGGTCTACAGCATCAATTCAACACTTCAAAAACATAACACAATAGTCAAAGATATTAAAAGGATAATTGGAAAAAGTTGGCAGATAACGTTGAAAGCTATTGCTAATTTCATCTATGAGGAACATAATGTCTTTAGTAGTGATCACACTTAGCGATTTCCAGACGCAACTGCAATAAGAGAGAGTTGCGTGCACCTTGTCATATTGGCATTGTATCTCGAAAACACCTAATATTATAATAAACCAACTAGTAAAGTAGAGAAATATGTGTTAAAATAAGAATACATTTCTTTTTTCATATTCACATGAATTTTTACATTACACAAACTGCAAACAGTAGCATCAGAGTTGAAGGAGATTCAGTTTAAGCTATATTTCAAAATTCATTTCTCATCTGTTTTATATTCTGCACAATGTAAACATATGAAAACTATAAAATTTATTGTGAATCTTTCATTTTGAAAAGTAGTTCTACGAAAGGTATTGATAAACTGCAGAATGAATGCCTAAATGTGTACGTAAGAACTTTTAGTAAAAAAATGTAAACACAAATAACGAGTTTCACGGCATTATTTTCAACAGAATCGCTCGAAGCGCTAATACATTATATATATAACCCATTGAACCTGTATCCGTCCGCATAACGGTATGAAAAAAACGGGCACTAGAGGCGCCCTAGCGAAGATTTTAAATTAACAATAAATTATTTTTATTTGTAATAGGAATTTATTATTGATACGAATTTATTATTTATACCACGGAATGGTATAAATAATTATTATATGCCTTGCCTTATTATATGCCTCGATTAACCTTGCGCCGCACGTTTACGACATCCCGTGACTCGGTGAACGTCCCGCATTGACTCAAGGGAAATTTATTGAAACAATGACTGATACATTTAAAATCGAGGTTTACAGGCTAAGGTAAAAAAACAAATTAAACTATTTTAAAGTATT